>NW_019525499.1:1246001-1318501 GCF_002814215.2 Seriola lalandi dorsalis
CCTGCCATCCTCCTTTGTTCCCTTTATCTTTGTCTTTCATGCCTTTACTCAAACCTACTTTAACGTGCCCTGTGGGTTAGTATTTTCTTTCCTATGGGAATCAATCATTTACTTATTTAAAATCAGTTAGAGCTGCAATGATTAGCTGATTAATTGATTAGTCGATTGAAAGAAAATGTATAGCCTACTTTTTAAATAATCAATTAATTTTTTAAGACATTTTTCTGGCAAAATGATGTGCTATGTTCGAGTCTTAATGCGAGTCACAGGGGCACTTTTACTGTGCTATGGTATAAGAATAATAAATCATTCATTATTCAGCAAACGTTTTTAAGTATTTATAATTCACAGCTTATCAGAATTTTATCAGACTCCTATAGTCTTTATCTTTTCTTTGGGGAGGTGTGATCAGATTCCCGGTGATCTAATCTTTGCCTCCCATTCCCACAGGCACGTTGAATGGCAGCCTCAGCAGGCCTCACAGCGAGAGCAGCGGAGAGTTCAGCCTGAGCCTAGACCAGGAGGTGTGGTCCAGCAGCGGCAGCAGCCCTGTTCAGCAGCCCACCTCTTCGCGCTCCTCCCACCAGAGCCCCCTGCAGCTGCGCAGGTCGCTCGACCCGTCTGCTGCCGCAGGCAGCCCAGGCCAGACCCAGATCAGGAAGACGGGATCCCCAGGCAGTGAGGTGCTTTCCCTGCAGCAGTTCCTGGATGAGGGTATTGATCCTGCAGAGGTGAGGCCTCTAACTCAGTTACAACCGATCTGCTCTGTTGCTGTTATGTTTCTATTTGATTAAAGCCAGCAGATAAAATAGACTGAGATTTTATGAAAACAAAAGTCACATTTTTCTCACTTAGACCATAATGGTTTGTATTAATATGAGGAATCAATGTATGGCTGCAACTAATAATTATTTTCATTATTAATTTATGATCCTGATTATTTTCTTGATTAATGATTTTTGTGTTTAAGTGTGATACAAGTACATTATAAATTCTCATGTGGTGATATCTTCAAATTGCTTGTTTTTTCTACCATCAGTTTAAAAAAAAAATATTGTGTTTACAAACTCATGACAGAAAAATGCAAAAGATCCTAATTTTGGATGAACTGGAACGATCAATTTACTGTCAATTGGTGGATTATTCAATCGTTGTAGCTCTGACTCTCAGATTCTGACTGATTTTCAAGACTCAAGGCAATATTAAACATAATCAGCACATAGAGATTCTTGTTTGTAAGTTTGTTTAAAATAAGGAATTAAAAAAATACAAATACCTTGTAATAGAATTGTATGATGTGTTTGTACTGTACCTGATATGATCTCTTTGCTCTGTCTTCTGTAGTCTGGCAGTCAGGAGAACCTCACTGTAGACTCTCCTCGCCTCCCCACTTCATCTGAGCATGTGCAGAAAGAACGCACTTCGACAAAGGGCCGAGGCATATTGCGCTCATCCAGCGGGAAAGCAACACTGGTCAGCTCCGACCGCCCACCGAGATCCTCGGGTCAACCGGGACGCCCGACCCTGCGGAAGGCGGAGAGCACCCGTGTGAAAGGCTCCGTCCCGGTCCGCTCCAGCCTGTCCTCGCAGGGCAAGGCCACATCCGTCTCCGAACGACTGGATTCAGCTTCCGCCACGCTGCCCCGGGCCAGTAGCGTCATCTCCACGGCCGAAGGCACCACGCGGCGCACCAGCATCCACGACCTGCTCTCGAAGGACAACCGGCAGCCCGTGTCGGTCGACGCCTCTCCTCCCGGTGCGTCCACCAAGGCTGGGGTACGCTCCCAGCCTACACCCAGTGAGTACCACCCCAACAGCACCAACCTAAAGGGATCCCTTATCACCACCACCCCATTGCCCAAGTCACTCAGCTTGCCTTGCCATAGCTTGGAGGACCCCGACCTCTCCACCCTCGAGTCTTTCCTTGGCCCTTCCTTCACTGTAGAGTCGGTGTTCATGGACTCCATTTTTAGTGAGTCAGCGGGCAAAAACCTTCCATTCCTGTCTCTAAACCCCACCCTAGTCAGCAATATCAGTGGGCCACCTGTTACAAATAAAACCCCCTCAGCTGCACCTATCCCAAACCACATTTCCACCCAAAACCAGACCCCACACAGCCAATCAAACGGCCAGATGAGATCCAGCCCAGCCAGTGTAAAAGAGTATAATGAGGGCGTCGACCCCAATCGTGTGAATAATTCGGACCAGTCACTGAGCCCAGAGGACAACCAGTCTCTGTGGTATGAGTACGGGTGTGTGTGAATGACAGGGAGGTTCTGGCTTGCTGATCTTAATACAAGACTTGACTTAAAGAGTGACGAATGAAAGGAAGGATAAATGACAAATCCTCCTCTGCATGTATTTATCAGAGCACTGTCTATCTCTGTGTGGTGTATTTCATGCTTTTCTGTTTGCCATGGTGCTGATTGGTGATTTGCTGTTTTGTTTTGTTTTTTTTGTTTTGTTTTTTTTTTTGTCACCTCCTGTTCTGACCTTTTTTCTGTCCCGTTCTGTTCTCTAAGGTTGGACTTTGATAACTGTTCTTCCGTCCAGCAGCCTTTACCATATTATTGTTTCCTCATCAAATCTGTTTCACTGGCTAACACTATACTATTATCTGCTGTTGTGGATTTGTACAGCACAGTTAAGGCTTAGGATTTCTGTTTCTAGCCTCAATAACAAAGTAGCTATGAGCAGAAAAGTTAGAGATTCAGCCATAAAAAGCAGCAGAAAATCTGTCGGATATAAACTGTGTCTGATAAGGCAGGTGGGACAGATCTCATAGTAGCAATTTCTTCAAATCAAAGTCTTTCAATGTGTCAGATAATAGATTCACTTGTTGTTTATCATGATGCTTTAGTGTACGGGAGAGTCTTTTTCACTTCTTTTAACTTAGTTGCATTATCCACTAAACTGCATGGCTTTGTTCTGTCTCAGTTCAACCTGAAACACTCATTTTGATTTCTGTGATCAAAATGTTTATGTTTATCCTCTTTTTGTTTCTATTGACAATGTGTATTATGTTTGTTTTCATACATTTGACACCTTTTTTCTGTAATTTTATTTTACATATAATAACTGGAGCATTTGCTCTTTGGATGATGGGTTTTGACCTGATGGACTTCTTGGGTTGGTGACAAAATGATGTAGCTTCATTCCCAGAATGATCTGAGGGGAGGATTTAGTTGGTTAAGTGAAAGTTGACTGAAGGAAGTAAAATATGACCAGAGTGATTAATAGTTTTAGGTAGTTTGTGATAGTTATGGAAACAGGGAGTCAGTATCGTAAGTTGAGAATAGTTTGCAGTGGTCAGATTGTTTTGTAAATGAAGCTAACGTCATTTCTTTTGGTATCTGTAAACTTTTATTTACCCATCCTGACACACCACATCTTGAGAATGGATAATATTTGATTATGTATTTTAGATTGACAAGATCTTGTACAGATTGTTGTAATCATTAAGTTATAATCAAAGACGAGCACTGCTTTTTGTGCCAATACTAGTAGAACTGTCTGCATCTAGATCCTTATTTATTTCTGCTTTTGTATTCTGTAGTTGCTCTTTGAAGTTGCTTTATTGTATTTATCTTGATCTACAGTTTATGCAGGTATAAAGTAAATGAAAATGTTCTTGTCACTGTCTACAGATGTAACATAAACATTGCCTTTGTCCTACAGATGAGGAGGGCAGAAAGTCTAAAAGCAGGAGCGGGGAGCCGCAGCAAAGCTGCTAAACCCTGCCCCCCCCACCCTCGTCTGTCTGCTACCATGCTGTGAGCGCGTGGTGAGTGAGTGCTGCTCGAGCGGGAGGAATAGGGGGTGGGATGATGGGGAGGGGGGCTGTTCAGTCTTGTCTCCATGGGAACCTAAAACATGGTATAACAGATGTCGTCCATCCTGCCATGCACTTGCTTCCCCTGCTTCTCTAAACTGTTACCCCTAAACCCCTCACTGTCCTGTCCGTTGCCCCACTGTCCCTGTGGTGACAAACGCCTGTTCACTGAGCCTGATGGGACCCTGGTCTGCATGGCATATGGGCCATTTTACCACCTTGCTCTGAGTGGATGAACATTTGTGTCCCCAAATCCCCCTACAACTCCAGCAGCGCACCGTATCCCTCCTCCGTGATGCTTATTGTGATTTTGGTAAAGGTGACTGCTGAGTGTCCTGCTGGTGAAAAAAGTAGGCTCTTTATTGTTTTCAGGCTGCTTATTGTTGCTGCATGGCTTTGGTGTAGCACTGAAATCCTTCCCCCTTCTCCTTCCCTTGAGAATGCATGTGTATGGAGGCTGGCTGCCGTCTCCTCTTGTACATCATTGTCTTTACTGATACTGTGTCTGCCTTCTAACCTTCTTCTTTCTCTGTTTTTTTTTTTTTTTTACTTTGTCTTTGTGTTCTTTTTTCTTCCACCTTGTCTACTTTATTTTTCTAACCTGTCTCCTTTTCTTTCTTCTTACTCTTTCCACACCTGTTTGCTTGCCTGGGACACAGAGATAAAGGTGGCCTTGGAGCTGTGTGTCTGAAGCCTAGTAGAGTTAATCTGCTGAGACCGTCTGCAGTGAGAAAAGATTGTATATCCCAGTTTCTTTTTCTTCCCTTTTTTTTTTTTTTTTTTTTAAACCCAGGACACTTGAGTAGAGAAAAGTGGCTTCCTTCTCTGTTTTGTTTTTCTTCCTTGAATCAAGGAAACAACAGAAAAATACTCGAAAATGTTGTGGTGACTTTTTTTTTTTTCTATAAAGACTGCTGTGGCAGATTGCACTGCCATGTGTCCTTCAGTGTGACGGACTCCTAGATGTGCGCTAGTCTCTGTGGACTAAGATTGAAGTGCCAATGTTCACACAGCAGCCAAAAGGGTAATCTTAAACCAGACTGATGACTCCACTTTGGAACCTTCTGTGCAACTTCAAAGTCAGCGGGACCTTCTTCTGCCCGACACCATGATGATAAAAAAAAATCAGTGATTTTGTAAACGGGCGGAATGCACAAGCAAAGACATTTAGTCAGGTTCTTAAACCATTTTCAAAGCATGTCAGTACAAACATTTCCGATTGAACTTACTATCAGACTGAAGAATCACAATTTGCATGGAGCAATCAATCAGCCAATCACCCCACTTCCTTTATCCAATCAGAGAGGAGGACAGTGTTCAGTGGGGCTTTTACTTGCCAGGATGCCAAAAGGACTCGGACTGGAAGCCATTACAGCTGTGTGATTGGCATTTGTTGCCAGCCAATCAAGAGTGAAGGTTGTGTGATCTGAGCGAGAGAGAGCGAGAGAGAGAGACTCATCTTGGGAGTGTTCCAGGTCACCTATATGACAGTTGGCAGCCATGTCACCCTGAAACAAACCCTACACACTCTTCATCTTATCTTAAATTATATATCATCATACAGTAGATCATTGAACAAGTCGCACTAAGTCATCACATCTTTCGCTTCCTATCCTGCTCTCAACAGATAAATAAGACTGTAAAAGCACTCTGACAGTTCATTGACATTATACCTTAATAATATCATGTATCTACTTTCTGATAGGGAATTTGTAAGGTCCTGTTTATAAATCTGACTGGAGTATAGGTGACCTGTAACTTGCCCGGTACATACAGAACATGTGCACATTTTGTTGCTGTGATGTTGAACATGAAGGTGGTGATGAGACCCAGTGTTTTCCTCCTTTTCCACTTTTACATAAATCCATTTGATGTAATTAAAACTCATCAAGACTACTGTGTGCTCTTTTTATTTTGTGTTTTATGCTGAGCTCTTCTAGAGCATACAGACCAAACGTGTTAATTGTGTCCATGTTAATTTCAAGAACACAATTGCAAGTTGAAAGTGTTAAAACAAGTTGTGTCAGGAACCTTTAAAAGAGTGAAGATGATGGGGGGAAATATCCACCATTTTCTTCTTCCTTTTCAACATTACATTACATAGAGCACTGTGACATTTTGTTTGAAGAAGAAAAACTTTAATTACTTTGGTCTGTACTGCTGAAATGGATCAAACAGTGCTCAAAATTATATATATTGCATTGATACACATGTGCAATATGTTTTCCATTTCAACAGCTCTAAAAGGAATTCTACTTTGTTAGGTCTTTGTTAGAGGAAGTGGTGTTGAATCACTCAGTTGCCAGTTTATTAGGAACACCTAGTTCAAACTAATGCAGTCTAATACAACAGTCTGACTTAAATTGTTTGAGAGGTGTGAATACAACTTTGTAATCATTTTAGAAGCTGTTTGTGGTGCTGTTGAATTGTGCAATGGTGGAAAGTAACTGCATTGCATTACATCTCAGAGGAAAATATTGTACTCTTTACTCCACTACATTTAATTTACAGCTGTAATTACTACTTGATCAGTTCCCATTTAAAGAACAATAAACATATAAATATGATGCATTATTTTACAGTAATAAGTATAACACAGTAGTTTAAAAACTGTCGAACCAGAGGAATCGTCTTTTTATCATATTTAAATGATTATTCTTCTTGGCAAAACCCTGGCGTACACTACCCACAATGCATCTCGACCGCTCCGTCACAGATTCGCATGCTATCCAAACGCAGAGATGAAGTCTGGTAAGCTCGTTTCTTTCTAACTCATCACCTCCAGATTTTTAATCATAACTTGTCCCAAGTTACTCATTTGAGGCAGTTTATCAGACTTAGTGCAAGCTTTTCACATGTACAAGAATCGTAAACAGATTTGATGTGTAACATCTGGGGGGGTTCCCTTAAAAAAATGTATAATAAACCATTTCACATTGAATTTGAGGCATTTTAAACTAAGGTTATTTGCTGCAAAAAGCTGTAGATTAGTTTAGCTAAAATGTTCAAAGCTGCTTGTCAAGAGAAAATTTGATAAACGCTTCCTGCGCGCTTATGATTGACCCACAGGTGTTCTCAGTTAATGTAGCTAATTACGCCTCGAGGACCACGTGGTTGTTCACAGACAGACTCTTGTGTTAATTCTGTTATTCCTGTTGGGGGGTGTCAGCCAGTATGTACACGGTAGGCATACCAGGCACAGGCCCAGGGGACCCATATTTGTTGTAAAGCCAATCAAATGACTGCAAAGAGACTCAGAAGACTGCAGAGGGGAAACAAAATGATCACAAAGATGCTAAATAATCAGAAACGGACTCAATATGATCTCAAAGAGATTGAAAAATACAGCAAATAGACATAAAGTCATTGGTAAGAGTTGCAAAATTGTCACAAAGAGACACAAAATGAGTACAAAAGAGCCTCAGTTCACCTGCGGAATTGTCTGACAAAGTAATTTGATTGGACGAGAGGAATTCCATGAGTGCTGATATAGAGTGCAACAGCATTTGGACTTTTAACTACGTGTATCACTCCGCGTCACAGGTGTACTATTAACCGATATCATAATTACATTAACGATCATTATCTATCTTAGATTGCGACAAACTTTTCAAAGATGAATATATTTCCAGAAATAACATTTGAATTGAATGATGTATGGTCGTCAGAAGAAGATGAAAGGAAGAAGCCTGGATACTCCTAACGTGTAGACAAAGTAGCAAGCTATCATGTACTGTGCAGGTAAGGAAAATGTTTTATGTGTTGCTTAACAACAGTCCAGTACCAGTCCGGTTGCGGAACTATTTGTGTTGGCGTTGCCAAATAAATGATGAAATAACAAACGAAACCTAATCTGTTGTTCATTATTTAACTAATATGGCGCTGGTAGGACTGTTGTATAAAATCAGTATCAGGCAAGAGTAGGCGATTTTGTACTGAATATCATTACAGTAATGATTCGGTACGCCACAGGCGTAATAAATTACTTTTTATGCCTTACTCTTCTATGACGTTTTTATACCTTACTATAATATGACGTTTTTATACCTTACTATAGGCTACTGTGACTTTTGTATAGGGCAACACAGGTGATGCAGTGATTAAAACTTTTGCCTCACAGTGAGAAGTGAAGAAAGTCCTGGGTTTCAATCCCTGACCAGGGGACTTTTAGTGTGGAGTTTGCATGTTCACCCCGATTTTAAGCCATGCTATGACTTTTTTTATATCTTACTGTACTATGACGTTTTTATGCCTTACCATACTATGACGTTTTTATTACATTTTTTGCATTCCTATGCCATGAATTTTTTGACTTTTTATGCCTGACTATACTATGACGTTTTTATGCCTTACCATACTATTAGATTTTGATGACTTTTTATGCCTTACTATACTATGTGTTTTTTATGACTTTCTATGCCTTACTATACCATGAGGGTTTTATGACGTTTAATGCCTTACTATACTATGACGTTTTATGGCTTAGGGCTTATGGCTATGAGGTTTTTTTTTTAATGACTTTTTATGCCTTACTGTACCATGAGGTTTTTTATGCCTTACTATATTATAGCATGTTTTGACATTTTTATGCCTATGGTATGATGTTTTGATGATGTTATATGATGTTATACAATTACGTTTTGTCGTTTTTATGCCTTACTATACTATGACATTTTTTGACTATTTTATGCCTTACTATACTATGATGTTTTATGCCATACTATAGAATGACGTTTTTTTTGGCGTTTTTATGCCCTACTACACTATGACGTTTTTTGATGTTTTTTTGCCTTACTATACTATCAGGTTTTTGGTGATATTATGCCTTTCTATACTATAATGTTTTTGGTGTTTTTTATGCCTTACTTTACTATGACGTTTTTATGCCCTACTATACTATGATGTTTTTTTTAGTGATTTTATGCCTTACTATACTATGATGTTTTTTTAGCGATTTTATGCCTTACTATACTATGATGTTTTTTTAGCGATTTTATGCCTTACTATACTATGACATTTTTGGATGGTTTTTTTATGCCTTACTGTACTATGACGCTTTTTGGCGTTTTTATGCCTTATAATACTATGCCTTTTTCTGCCTTATTATACTGTGACATTTTTTTTTACGATTTTATGCCCTACTATACTATGACATTTTTTGATGTTTTTTTGCCTTGCTATACTTTCACGTTTTTGGTGATTTTATGCCTTTCTATACTATGATGTTTTTGGTGTTTTTTATGCCTTACTATACTATGACGTTTTATACCTTACTATACTATGACATTTTTTTAGCGATTTTATGCCTTACTATACTATGACATTTTTTGGCGTTTTTATGCCTTACTATTCTATGGTGTTTTTTTTACGATTTTATGCCTTACTATACTATGACGTTTTATGCCTTACTATACTATGATGTTTTTTGACATTTTTATGCCTTACTATACTATGACGTTTTATGCCTTACTATACTATGATGTTTTTTTAATGATTTTATGCCTTACTATACTATGACGTTTTATGCCTTACTATACTATGATGTTTTTTGACATTTTTATGCCTTACTATACTATGATGTTTTTTGGCGTTTTTATGCCTTACTATACTATGATGTTTTTTGGCATTTTAATGCCTTACTATACTATGACGTTTTTTTAAGCGATTTTATGCCTTATTATACTATGACGTTTTATACCTTACTATACTATGACGTTTTTTTAATGATTTTATGCCTTACTATACTATGACGTTTTATGCCTTACTATACTATGACGTTTTTTGGCGTTTTTATGCCTTACTATACTATGATGTTTTTTGGCGTTTTATGCCTTACTATACTATGACGTTTTATGCCTTACTATACTATGACGTTTTTTGACATTTTTATGCCTTACTATACTATGACGTTTTATGCCTTACTATACTATGATGTTTTTGGGCGTTTTTATGCCTTACTATACTATGACGTTTTTTGACATTTTTATGCCTTACTATACTATGACGTTTTTTGGCGTTTTTATGCCTTACTATACTATGACGTTTTTTTTTCCGATTTTATGCCTATATATATATGATGTTTTTTGACATTTTTATGCCTTACTATACTATGACGTTTTTTGGCGTTTTTATGCCTTACTATACTATGATGTTTTTTGGCGTTTTTATGCCTTACTATACTATGACGTTTTTTTAATGATTTTATGCCTTACTATATTATGACGTTTTATGCCTTACTATACTATGATGTTTTTTTGACATTTTTATGCCTTACTATACTATGACGTTTTTTTTTGCGATTTCATGCCTTACTATACTATGACGTTTTTTTTTTTACGATTTCATGCCTTACTATACGATGACGTTTTTTTTTTTTACAATTTTATGCCTTACTGTACTATGACGATTTCATGCCTTACTATACTATGACGTTTTTTGACATTTTTATGCCTTACTATGAAAAACTATGAGGTTTTTTTAATGATTTTATGCCTTACTATACTATGACGTTTTATGCCTTACTATACTATGATGTTTTTTGACATTTTTATGCCTTACTATACTATGACGTTTTTTGGGGGGATTTTATGCCTTACTATACTATGACGTTTTTTTTTGCGATTTTATACCTTACTATACTATGATGTTTTTTGGCGTTTTTATGCCTTACTATACTATGAAATTTTTTTAATGATTTTATGCCTTACTATACTATGACTTTTTTTGCGTTTTATGCCTTACTATACTATGACGTTTTTTTTACGATTTTATGCCTTACTATACTATGACGTTTTTTTTACGATTTTATGCCTTACTATAGTATGACGTTTTAAGATTGTATGCCTTACTGTACTATGACGATTTCATGCCTTACTATACTATGACGTTTTTTTAATGATTTTATGCCTTACTATACTATGAAGTTTTATGCCTTACTATACTATGATGTTTTTTGACATTTTTATGCCTTACTATACTATGACGTTTTTTGGCGTTTTTATGCCTTACTATACTATGATGTTTTTTGGCGTTTTTTATGCCTTACTATACTATGACGTTTTTTTTAGCGATTTTATGCCTTACTATACTATGACGTTTTATGCCTTACTATACTATGACGTTTTTTTTACGATTTTATGCCTTACTATACTATGTTTTTTTTACGATTGTATGCTTTACTATACTATGACGTTTTTTGACGTTTTTATGCCTTACTAAACTATGACGTTTTTTGACGTTTTTATACCTTACTATACTATGATGTTTTTTGACATTTTTATGCCTTACTATACTATGACGTTGGTTTTTTTTTTGCAATTTTATGCCTTACTATACTATGACTTTTTTTTTTGCGATTTTATGCCTTACTATACTATCACGTTTTTTTTTGCGATTTCATGCCTTACTATACTATGACGTTTTATGCCTTACTATACTATGACGTTTTTTTTTTACGATTTTATGCCTTACTATACTATGTTTTTTTTAAGATTGTATGCCTTACTGTACTATGACGATTTCATGCCTTACTATATTATGACGTTTTTTGACATTTTTATGCCTTACTATATTATGACGTTTTTTTAATGATTTTATGCCTTACTATACTATGACGTTTTATGCCTTACTATACTATGACGTTTTTTGACATTTTTATGCCTTACTATATTATGACGTTTTTTTAATGATTTTATGCCTTACTATACTATGATGTTTTTTGACATTTTTATGCCTTACTATACTATGACGTTTTTTGGCGTTTTTATGCCTTACTATACTATGATGTTTTTTTGCGATTTTATGCCTTACTATACTATGTTTTTTTTAAGATTGTATGCCTTACTGTACTATGACGATTTCATGCCTTACTATACTATGACGTTTTTCGACATTTTTATGCCTTACTATACTATGACGTTTTATGCCTTACTATACTATGATGTTTTTTGACATTTTTATGCCTTACTATACTATGACGTTTTTTGCGTTTTTATGCCTTACTATACTATGACGTTTTTTTTTCCGATTTTATGCCTGACTATACTATGTTTTTTTTACGATTGTATGCTTTACTATACTATGACGTTTTTTGACGTTTTTATGCCTTACTATACTATGCCGTTTTTTGACGTTTTTATGCCTTACTAAACTATGACGTTTTTTGACGTTTTTATGCCTTACTATACTATGATGTTTTTTGACATTTTTATGCCTTACTATACTATGACGTTTTTTTTTTTTGCAATTTTATGCCTTACTATACTATGACGTTTTTTTTTGCGATTTTATGCCTTACTATACTATCACGTTTTTTTTTTGCGATTTCATGCCTTACTATACTATGACGTTTTATGCCTTACTATACTATGACGTTTTTTTTTTTACGATTTTATGCCTTACTATACTATTTTTTTTTTAAGATTGTATGCCTTACTGTACTATGACGATTTCATGCCTTACTATACTGTGACGTTTTTTTTTTTGCGATTTTATGCCTTACTATACTATGACGTTTTTTATAGCGATTTCATGCCTTACTATACTATGACGTTTTTTATGCCTTACTATACCTTACTATTTTTTTGACATTTTTATGCCTTACTATACTATGACGTTTTTTTTTTGCGATTTCATGCCTTACTATACTATGTTTTTTTTAAGATTTTATGCCTTACTGTACTATGACGATTTCATGCCTTACTATACTATGATGTTTTTTGACATTTTTATGCCTTACTATACTATGATGTTTTTTTAATGATTTTATGCCTTACTATACTATGACGTTTTATGCCTTACTATACTATGACGTTTTTGGGGGGGATTTTATGCCTTACTATACTATGACGTTTTATGCCTTACTATACTATGATGTTTTTAGACATTTTTATGCCCTACTATACTATGACGTTTTTTGGCGTTTTTATGCCTTACTATACTATGATTTTTTTTGGTGTTTTTATGCCTTACTATACTATGACGTTTTTTTTTGCGATTTTATGCCTTTCTATACTATGATTTTTGGCGTTTTTATGCCTTACTATACTATGACTTTTTTTTTCACGATTTTATGCCTTACTATACTATGATGTTTTTTGACATTTTTATGCCTTACTATACTATGACGCTTTTTGACGTTTTTATGCCTTACTATACTATGACGTTTTTTTTTTACGATTTTATGCCTTACTATACTATGACGATTTATGCCTTACTATATTATGACGTTTTTTGGCGTTTTTATGCTCTAATATACTATGATGTTTTTTTAGCGATTTCATGCCTTACTATACTATGACATTTTTATGCCCTAAAATACTATGATGATTTTATGCCTTAGAATACTATGACTTTTTATGCCTTACTATATTATGACTTTTTATGCCTTACTATACTATGATGTTTTATGCTGTACTATACTATGACGTTTTTTGGCTTATTAATGCCTTACTATAATATGACTTTTTTTGGCGTTTTTAAGCCTTGTTATAGCATGATGTTTTTTTTGTCATTTTTATACCTTACTATACTATGACGTTTTTTGACAATTTCATGCCTCACTATAGTATGACGATTTTATGCCTTACTATACTATGATGTTTTTTGACTTTTACTATGGTATGATGTTTTTTGAAGACTTTTTTGAAGACTTTATGCCATCTATGACGTTTTTTGACGATTTTATGCCTTACTACACTATGAATTTTCCAATAACAAAGAATGAAGAACAACCACCCAAACAGACACTTGATAGTTTTAAATGTATGATTTTTATTAACTGTATGGTCATGCAAAAATCCAGCATCCAACTGAAACTCAAAGAGTATAGACATATGTAGCCCCTTTAGTGTAAGGTTACAATGCAATAAATTTACTTATAAAGGGGTACATACAAGCTAAGGCTTTGACTAATCTTTTATGCATTTTAATGTGAGATAACATCACTTGATTTCAATATCTCAGAAAGAGCCATTTCATAACCTCAAGGATGCAAGTAACATAGATTTCCATTTCTTTATCAAGTAAACAGTGAAAAATTACCAGAAAGTAGACATGCATATTTCTTCCATTTGTAAAACTGCATATATAGTGTTGCTGTTGAAGATTGTGGTTTTAATGATCCTTTTTCAACATTTGTTTTAAGCGTTTCAAGAATCTTTTTGTCCCCTCACTCCAGTCAGGTAATGTTTTAATCTAACATATTTGGACATTTGCCAAAGTATCTGAACTATGCAGTTCATTTTTCAGTTTTTCAAACAATTGGATGTTTAAAACTAAAATGTATATGAAGCAAAACAACAGAAAGCAAGCTACTTCACCTACTGTGATTTGTAGGTAGTTGGTGCCATCTACCCAAAGTAATTCTGTGTAAAGTTTATATTTGGTCTCGTATCCTATATACAACAGCAAAGCTAAAAGTTGATACCCTGTTATATTAAAACGTAATCTATTATTTTACAATGGATCTCAGTGACACTTCAGCTGAAGCAGGGAGTTCACTCTGTAGTACTTCTATGGAACCAAAGACAGGCCATAACAATTTTACTTTTACAAGCAAATTAACATCAACTGTGAAATAATTACCACTGAACATTAATGTTGAAATTTAATTCTGTCTCTGAAATTGTGGTGCAATTTTCATAACTCGATTTAAAGTTACTTTTTTCCCCTCATCTTCAATAATTCAGGATCCAGATAAGATGGACTCACAGCTCGTATGTGTGTTTTGATGCTATGTCTGATGTAACAAAGGGGCTGTACAGCAGCTGGATCACTCAGACTACAAACTGCAAACATATTCTCACTTCCTTCTAGTACAGACAGTCCAGATTTTACGTGCAAGTTATACAGTTTTCTTTGGAACTACTTTACTGTTGAATTTTAATGCATCAAAAATTAAATGTGTTTTGCCTCCATTGTCCAGATGTAGAGGCAGATATCTCAAAACCCAACAAAGTACTACAAAGAAACAACTTGAAGCTGAAGTTACTGAGAAGCATGAGAAACAAAAGACTGAATTTATGTTTATAATTTAAATGCAGCAATTATACAACAGTGGTTTCCTGCTACAACATGTCAAAATTTCTGCTGTTTAGCTTCGTGTTAGTCAAACAAAACTGCTGATTTCAACTTGATCCAACTGTTTAAATACTTTGGCAAACTGAGTATGCTGCTGTTTGTTCCCTCAGATCAGTTTCCCTCCTTCTAGATAACCTGTTGAGTGTACCTGCATCTTACTCTTTTATTTAAACATTCCCATGACTGTGTGGTAATACACACTCACAATGAAAGAAAAGCATCTTATCAGATTGGTGGCATCAACAGACAACTGGGCCAGTGCCCACAGCACAAACAGAACTACTAAGAGCCATAAAAAACATCACATAGTTTCAGTACTGGTTTTACAACGCATTGTCATCATGGTGCAAAAAGTGGGGTGGGCACAGTTTTCATGGCATGTCAGATATGTCACAGCACTCAGAAAGAAGCACAGGCGGTTGATACAGTAGGACAGGGCTCACATATGATTCACAACATTGTTAAAAATCTGTTTGACTGTGTCAGTGTACGTACATAGACATGATATGTGATGTTTTGAAGCTTCGTTGTGGTTTCTGCTTGTAGGTGACCATCAGCAACAGCCTACCTAGTACATGAGATACTACGGAGCAGCATAGCACAGACGTGACGGACGGCAAGCCTCATCCCTCCGCTGGTACAAAGTCACACACTCACAAAGTTTCTACGACACAGTGAAAAAACAGTGCTGCAAAATTTAACCACTGACACAGAGATATATATTTTGTCCTCCTCAAAGGGAGAATCATTGATCTCATGTGCTTATATGATGTTGTGAATTTCAATATAATTAGCCACAGAAGAGTATTAAGTGTTTTTGCCCCAAGATTTCAGCATTCGGTGTGCATTGATCAGTGTGTAAGGAAATAATGGACACAGTTAAAACAACAAAAAAAAAAAGGGTTGTGGCAGTCTGAGCTTCCATTCAGTCCAGCCCCTACTTTTTTATAGTTCTGGCTAAAACAACTGATAAAAATATCAACATCAAAACACTAAACAACTACAACATTTACAACAGAAACTGTGACAAAAGAGACCAAATCCTTTGATTGCCATCAGCGAAGGTCCCGCAACATAGCCTCTTCCCATGATGCCTTGTTTTGTCCAATCCCTCAGCTGCATTCCCTTTTTAACATGCTTTTTATAGTGCCAAGACGGACAATATACAAATTTTAAGAACACAATCAAAACAAGAGACAGGCATAAGGGTGACATCATCATCATCATCATCATCAAACAGTATGGTGCTACTAAGACAGCAATGGGGCTGGTTAGAGAAGGTCACAAGAGTAACAGATGTGCAGAGTATAAGAGGCAGGAATGATGGAAGTAAAGGGGCAGAGGTAGGGTGAGAGGGAAGGATTCTGGCGAGCGTAACCTGAAGTTGCAGAAAGGTTCACTCCCTCAGAAGAGCGAACACAACAGCATCGAGTCTTAAGTGTCTGTGCAGAAACAGTACAGGCCATTAGATAGTTCAAATAAATCATGCTTCACATCAAAAATACATTAAACCAGATGAAATAAAAGTGAAAAGTTGATGTGAGGGTGTGTCCGTGCTTTCACAATAGGTAGTTCAGAGACGTGAGGAGCTTTAGACTTTGACCGATGGCGCCTCCTAATGTTCTACTCCAAACACTGCAGGGTAGACAGATGGATGCCTTCTGCAACTTCAGGATGAGCTGGCCTGGACGTTGTGTCTAAAGCTCAAGAGAGGCTCAACCCCAAAGGCTGGAGCACAGGGACCTTGAGTGTGCGTGTGTGTTTGTGTGTATGCATGTGCATGCATGGTGTGTGCATGTGCATGCATGGTATGTGTTTGTATTTACACCTCGGGACCTCAAAGCAGAAAAAAAAACACCCACACTCTCATGCTTAACTCCCCTCCCTATACCCTGAAAGTAAATCATGTTTCCCCTTTTTTCCCCAATATAAATATCTATTTATACACAACTCTATTAAATAAAATCCCGCTTTTGATTAAAAATTATTCTTTTTCGACACAAAATACATCAAGGAGATAAAAATCAATCAGCTTAATAACACATAATACAAAAAGACAAAATAAAAATAAAGGTCCCTTCAGTAACATATCACATGGTCTAAACCCCTTTGAAACATTGTGTACAGGTGCTCAAACCTGACACTTAAAATGGGTGTTAAATTCTGATATTAAGTAGATATTACTTGCTCCCATTCACCCCACCTACACATACCTATTAACTGTAAAACAAACAATACTTCTATTAAAGTAGACATTCTGCTGCTCTCTTTTTCTTGTTTTCCACATATTATACCACCTAACCCCAACTCGCTGTGTATGTGAAGTGTACTTGTTTTTCTGTTGTTGTATGTATGTATGTATGTATATATATATATCTCTCTCTTTATTTTTTTTTAAAAACATGTTAATACTTTTCCAGACAGCAGACTAAACAAAGATGGGGAAATAAAGGCCATGGGAGAAAAGGACCAGGACAGCATCACCCCTGTGTTGCCACCAGAAGCATGCACCACCTGCAAGAAGGGGCTGACATCGGCCGGGCCCCAACATCATCTAGCTAGGGTTGGACTGGATTGGTGTTGGTCGGTCATTCAGTCAAGCTTTTGATATATGCTTTTTTTTTTTTTTTTTTGCTTTTTTTGCTTTTTTATTGTAATGTAATTTCCCCTCTTTTGTGTTTTTACAGCTTTCCAAGCAGCCTCTTCCCGGCCAGGATCCAGGTACCAATCCGTCCACGGAGAATAAATGCTCCAAAGAGCTTTAGAGTTCAGGCAAAGCTGGAGAAGGAAGAATAGATTGGTTAGCGTGTAAACTGTAAACAGGGCGAGTTCACCCAAATGAAAAACTTATATCCTAACTTAGACTTGATGGTACGAAGCATTGCAGATCATTTTGAATTTGTCCAGGATTTGACAACGAAGACTGTGTAAATTGCTGGTTTCAGCCTGATGAGTGTCCCCTGTTCATGAAGAGGTGGGGTTTTGATCATTAGTATAGTCAGTGCCCCCCCCGCTATACAAGCCTGCTCTGCTATTGGAAATCAGCAGACTAAAACATAACAAGGATATTTAACACACAGACATAAGTGACACTGAGCTTCTCATCTAATTATCTGAAAGAAAGCAAATAAGCATGTGTTGCAAAATGTTGAACTCTTCCTTTACATAACAATAAATTAATCGGTGTGTTCGTCTTTTACGAGCTTTTCCGAAATCCTTCCATTTCCCTTCAGTTGGATTTCAAACGATGTTCAGAAAATTAATCTGAAGTGAAGCATATAAAATCATTATCTACTGTAGCATGTTTGTGGAACATTTGTCTTTTTGTTACAGATCGCCGATATTCACAGTTTCACCTCCAGTGAACTTGAGAGATGTCTGTTGTCTCAGTTTTAAGGCCGACACTCACTCTTCAGGAAAAGCCCTGGAGCAGGGACGAACCCAGCAGGGAGGACGGGGAAATAACAATAAAGCTTGTTGTTTCAAGGCTACAAGCTGTGTGTTATGATTTTAAGAAATTATTACACAATAAAAACCTTCAGAAGAGCCAAGTAACCTGTGCAGAGTTTGTTAAAGTCAGCCATAATCCTTGCATGCAGCATAAAACTGTTATTGCACCCTCCAGTCTCTCATCATGGTGACATGTTTTCACCTTACCTGGGCCTGAGTTGTCGGTTCACTGCAGGGGTGCAGCCGGTGCTCCTGAGCAGTGGAAGTGCACATTGAGCCATTTGGCGTCGCGGCGATGCCACACGCGTGTCTCCTCTGACTGGCAGGAGCGCGGCCGGCCCTGGCTGTCGATGTACTGTGTCAGGCGGATGTAGGCGATGCAGGCAGCGTCCTCACCAATCAGATGGACGTGGGGGTTGAGTATGGTGGTGTGCACTGGCTTACTGTTTTTACTCAGCACTGTGGGGATAGAAATGTGCAGGTCAGCAGTTTGTAAATGGACATGTCAATTGTCAATGTGCAGCTAAGTAACCTGATTTGAGAGCATTTAGCATGTTTTAGCTGCCATAGGCAACATGAGTTGGCTGCTTCAAATGGCAGGAGGAGCTAATGTGAATAAAATCACATTATAGATGTCCCCATTATCATTTTACACATTTTCCAAAAATTCAGCATGACATGACAAAAACTTGAATCTCTACTTGAACCAAGTTCTGTATTAAAGAGATTAACATCTATATCAAAAACTTCTAAAGGGATGAAATGATCAGTTGATTAATCAAGATTAAACAGATTTTTATAGTCATTTTTCATTTTCCTAATTCACTGACGAGAGCTTCTCAAAAGTGATTATTTGATTGGTAAGAAACACTGAGCACAAACAGGAACTGTTGTGTAAGAAAAATCAACAAAGCACATAACCTTTAATTTGTGCAAAACTGCAGTACCTTCCTCAGGTGTCACTGGATGCTCCGTTCAACCATTTTATCATTTAGTTTGGCATTAATCTGGATTTTCCACTATAATTTGTCTTAATGAGGATTTTACATGTTTCTTTATATTTTATTATTACACAACACTGCCTGACCAAAGTGGCTCTTTAAAGTCAAAGATGAATTGAGAACTAAATTGACTGCGAGACTGAAACTGCACTTACGATTCTCAAAGTAGAACTTGTGAAAGTCCATCCCCTCCACCAGGTTTCCAAGAGCTTCTGGCTCAAAAGAAGTCAGTCCAGGGTCACAGATTCTCCTGTCAGAAGAAAACACAACCATAAATAAACATTTGCTTTATCTGTTACTGATTCTGAATTTACCCTGCAAGTGAAGAGCAGGTGAAGAATGACGAAGGCTAAATGATGCAGGACAGATGACATGGCATTTGAAGCTCTGAGATTATGGAACATTTTCAAGTAATGTGTGTATTTAACAAGAATTAAAGATTGTCATTGTGTTAGAGGTGAGAAAATGTTTTCAACAAGACAGAAAACTGAACACAGAGAAGTGTGTTTGAGTTGCATATTCAAACTTACGTGTAAGCCTCAAAATCCCCATTGTTGATGGCTTCAATCAACTGCTCTGTCATCTTTATTATCTCCTGTTTACGAGCTGGAAACAGTGAGATCGAAAGATAAGAGAGGGGAGGAGGGGGAAGACAACCAGAAGAGGTTAAAGACAGTCAGAAATCATTTGAATTTTGAACATTCAAGTACCGCTCCAGATGCTTTCACTGACTCTCACTGCCTTACAAGGCTGCAAACCTCTGACATTTGAAATAAGCTCATCACATGGGTGGCACCTCTGGTAATAATGACAGTGACATTTGAAGTCAGCCTGTACAAAACACACCACACACTCTGCTCTCCGTGTGACATCCAGTGAGTCCTTGAATGTCTCAAACTAAGAGCTTTCACTGCACACACACAAACCCACACCAATAAAATCCACCAATAAAGAAATCCTGTTTTTTTTATTTATATATATACACCACCAAATACACCGGAAATTATGAGAGTGAGGCACAAAAGTCAAGAAAATGGGTGTACACTACACCAGAAAAGCACAAACTGCAAACACACCAGGATTTATTTCCAGATAATATGCTGTAACGTACTTTTTTTCACTAACATGCAGCTACTGAAGCCTGGAAAGCCTGCACACCTGCATGCAACTTTTCACAGAGCCTTAAAAAGAAGTCAGTGTGATTCCCCGAGTCCTCAGACCGTCTGCCATTAAGTGGCACACAAAGACCGTATAAACACTGCTTCAGGAGTTTTTGCACAAGCACTGCACAACCTGCCTGGCACTTACTCTGCTGCAGGTTGCCGCTGCTGCCTGTGAGGGGTGACAGAGCCGACTCTGGTTCAGGACAAGAGCTCTGAGCTGGACTGTTCTGAGCTACAGGAACTCTGGGGCTGCTAGCAGCTTCCTGCAGGGGACCAGCTGCAGGCCGGTACAGTCATCCCAGTGAAATAAAGTTATGTTTAGCAAAATTCAGAAGCCATGTATACAACTATTTACATAGCATTTAACATTATTTATCCTGCAAACAGTATATCAAGCAGTCATTATAGGAAATTAGAATCAAGACTACTCAGTGTTAGATGACCTCCAGAGAGTACAGAAGAGGAGCAGTAATATGCAACCAGGCCTGGACGCCAGTAGATGGCAGCATAGGAGAGCAGAGGGGAACTAGTGCAGTCAGTTGGTGGGAAGAGTGGAAGTGAAGAGGTCAAATTTTTCTCTCCTTTATGTGGAGGCTTTTAAACATCAAGTGTTTTGCTTGTAGGGTAAATTTCATGCTGAAGGTCTGGTGTTGGGTATAGAAGGAAAGGTCAGAGCTGAGAGTTAAACCAGGTAAAATGCTGCCAACTTACAGATGGGTGTTGGGCAATGAGGAGACACGGTTGGGGTCCGTTCCTCAGTAGTGCTGCACTGGCTTAACACTGCAATGTCTGTACTAGTAGTCTCACTGACAGCCACTGCCCCCATCACAAGACAAATACACAATTACAAACAAATGTACATGGGCAGAGAGCCTGAGATATAAGTTTATCTATAATATTTGGAATAATTAATCGTTTTAAAGCCAAACAATTATGAAAAATCAAATGTCCATCACAAGTTCCCAGAGCCCAAGGTGATATCTTCAAATTGCTTGTTTTGTCTGACCAAAATCTAGAGCTATTCAATTTTCATTCACATAAAAACAAAAGCGGCAAATCATCATATTTGACAAGCTGGAACCAGTGAATACTTGATATATTTGCTTCATAAAACTTGTAGGTGCTGTCGCTATGTGACACTCTGGTCACTTGCTTCTCTGTAACTCTACACGCCAACCCCGTGCTTCATCTTAGAAACCCTGATGCTGCACATGGAGGAGCTGAGGCATCCTATCAGTGTGAGTTTGTATTTGAAAGAAGAAGAGAGAAGTTACATTAAATTAATTTAACTTTCATCCAGAGCAACGTCAGCTAAGTGCATTCAGCCTCAGAAAGACAGAAGAGAAAACAGGAACAACAGCCCCTCGATTGCATGTCCGTGATGATCCACTATAAGACTGAGTGCTGGTAAACCCAGGGAAAGCTGCTCAAGTAACTGGATTAACTCTTTTCTGGAAAGCTGAAGGTAGCTCTGTCCTAATTCATTCAACTGAAAACAGTGAAGTGTCACCCCCCGAGCTGCAGACGACTAATTAAAGGCTTAAGTGGTGTGTGATGCTGGCATACACGCCAACGCACACCAACAATCAAAATGAGGCTGAGGTATCCACATATGGTTGGCAATGGTGAGCGTTAGATGTGTCATATTCAAGAGATCCTGTATTTGAGCCTTTGCAGATCATCACATTCTGCTGAGTTTCTGCAGCAACTGAACAGGATGGGAAAACTAACACTACACCACCATGTTGTTACTTTGTACAGAGACAACAGTGAAAGCAGCACTGTATTTTCCCCCACAGATGCACAATGTTTATATAAAACTGTTTGTCACATTTGTCTTCCCTGTGATGCTCACAAGCATCTGTCGTCTAACTAGTAAACTTACTGGACTTAGTAGTTGACAGTTACCTGAAACCTCTACCCAGTAAACATGCATTACCTCATGTATAAAGGGAAGCAATTCAGTATGAGCTCTATGATAATATTTTTCTATCTGATCTGCAGACACAAAGTGAACAAAAAGAGGCATGCGGAGTAGGTGAAAGTTTGACAAGTACCTTTCCTACCTTTCATGTCCTCCTCTTCTGTGTTATTACAGCTCTCTGTGGAGCCCTGTCAAACAGAGAGGGATGAGACAAAAAAAAGGAGAGATGGACAGAGGAGCAGGAACGAGAGAAAGATGGATAAAGGGAGAAAAGAGAAATAGCAAATCACTTTTTTTAAATTGTATAAGTGAGATGGGATTGGGAAGCTTAGGCCATATGGACACATAGACAACCTGACGGACAGATGGACGGGTGGACAACTCCCTCCCAGGAGCACAAACCAGCCAGGACAGCAGCGAGGGGAAGCGCAAAGAGCCACACACATCAAAGCAATAAAGTGTGTGAGCAATCTGAAATCCTGTGGCTAATTTAAACAGGAAGTGTGCAAGTGCAGGTCAGCGTGTAACTGCTCCTCAAGAGTAAGCAAGCCGGTGTGGCAAAGTATTTGTCAGAGAAGTGTCAATGTAAAGAAAATTGTGCAACAGCATGGGCATTTCATAGTGATACTAACATGACAGTGCAAGTCGAGTGGTGGCTGGTTCTCTTTTAGTAAAAAGCCTTACATGAGTATTTGAAGATATAGTGCCTGTGCTGCTGTTAAAGACAGTGTAGGATTTTCTCTTTTATATAAATCTGAAATCAACTTTGATGCTGTGTGAATCCTGAAGGGAACCACTGGAATAATTAGATACTTTGACTGTTTAATCAACATCAATTCAGAGTTTCTAGGTTTCTCGCGACCTTGGTTCAGTCTTAGAGATCCTAGATTCACACTTAGTTTAGTTAAAGGTTGCGTTCCTTCATCCATGTGGATATGTCTTAGGTACAAGCTGAGAACAATGGTGAGAGCATAGGGTTATCTGGAGGGAACAATAGGTATAGTTGGCCGTCATCTGCGTAGCAGTGATATGAGAAGCCTTGCGAATGGATAATTGGACCAAACAAGGTGGTGTATATTGCAAAGGGAAAGGGCCCCAGTACTTAACCTTGGGGCACCCCTGTGGGGAGGGGATGTGATAAGGATGTTTGTCCTTGCCATGACACATTGAAGGAGCGCCCCGTGAGATAGGATTCAAACCAAGAAAGCGCTTTTCCCAAATACAGATAGCAGGATGCACTGGTTCACCGTGTCAAAGGCTGCTGATTGGTCCAGCAAGATAAGAGGACTGGACTGCAGCTCTAGCTTCCCTTAGGGCTGCTGTCACAGACAACAGAGCTGTTTCAGTTGAGTGGCCACTCGTACAAGCTGCAAAATTTTTAACCAACAGGGTTGAAATTAGCTCAAAGTTTGTATTGTAAAAAGGTATTTTCACAACTCTTGCATTCAAGCATTAATTCATCATTTAAAGACAGAATAAGGAAATACAATCATTAACTGGCAAAGTTATATTTTCGAATAATTTGTAATTTATTAATTGATAATAATAATAATAATAATAATACAATGAAAGTCTATATTTATTCCAGTGGTTACATTATGGTGCACCTTCACAGTGATTTAAATGTCAGCAATGTCAGATTTGGAGTTCACAGGATTCGACTCTCTCTGTGAAATCATCTCTAGTATTCAGGAGGCAAGATAATGACACATGCTGACAGAAGCCAGCTTACATTAGGTGCACAAGTATAAACAGTTAAAAAAAAAATTTTCCCCAAGACAGTGATGTATGAAGTACATCTAGAGAAAATCCTGCACGAGTTACCTTCGCGTGTTAGTAGTGGCTGGTGGCTACTGGTGGCAGAGGGAGCAGCTTACCTTGGTGCCATCAGCTGGGTTGTGTACAACAGTTGTCTGGGCTTCCTGGGGGGAGGTAGGAGACACTTTACCATGCAGGGATGGGACGGGTGGAGGGGGGGAGGGCACCAGGGAAGATGCCAGGAAATATCAACATATTCCATGACCACAAACATAGACACGTGTGCGCACACTAATGCTGTGGAGCATTTATGGCGATTAAATAGATGACTGTAGATGTCAAGGCACTCAGTGTGAGTCTGTTCCCCATTCAGCACTGTGGTCTAAAGAATCATTTTTGAGTCTCCAAAATTGCACGAAAACAGCCATGAACACAGCTAAACACATATTCACCCGCCCAGGGCCAGGACTGAGGAGGAAGGGTCTGTGAGTCACTGGAGGTTTATGGAAGTGTGAGTGTTGGTGCTGATGGCATTTTCATGTCAACTGGAAGTTATCGTATTTACCAGGTACAACATATAACTTTACTTCACTTCAATAACGGAGTTACAACTGAGAAGCTCTGACATATCCAATTTGGCATTAAATAATTTCTGAATTAGATTTCAATCTTTCCATCCTACATGGTGCAAACGCTGCATTAAGCAAGCGACTGTGTGTTTGTATAGCCACTCCTCATCCTCAACCTTGACCCTGCCACAGAAGCATTCAGCACAACGCAATTCAAGAGCTCCAAGTACAACAGTGTTTGAAAAACCAACCCACACTATAGCGGATTAGTCAGTCACATACTCAGGTTCCTGATCCCGATCAACACTGGACCCAACATCCAGAAACTACAAACTTAGAACATGCAGCCCCGTCGATGACACACTTGATTATGGTTAATTAAAGTATTTTTGGGGTATTTTCAGCCTTGATTACAGACAGTGGAGACACGACAGGCCGTTGTTGTTCATGGACTTAACCCCTGAGCTACAGGCTGCCTGACTTTGGGAAATTTAGACTGGAAAATTTTACCCAGTCTGAGGAAATGTTTTACTTAGCTCAATGCCTGGCTCTCAATTTGGCAAGTTTGGTGTGTAGCTCATAAGCTTTTGCTGGAGTGCAGAATTCAGCACTGGCATGATGTAGAAAGTAATCGGTGCCATGTAGAAGTTCTTGCATAGAGTTAGATGAGAAGATTGATACCACTATCATGTCTGCATGGTATATTTGGAGCTACTGACAGTGGCCAGTTAGCTTAGGTTAACACAAAGACTGAAGGGGGTGGGGGTCTAAAGATAAAAATAAGCAACTGGCCACACAGTCGACTTTACTGATGCACAAAATGGTGAGAGGAGATGTTTGGCTTTCATTAACTTGAGATTATTTTAGTGTGTTTCATGTTGCTATATTTGCTGGAGAAAGCCTTGTTCAAGTTCTGTTGGATGTTTTGTATAAGGCTCAATCCCATTACATATATTAACAAAGGGGCTGCATCCTCCTACAACTGTGATCTCTCTATTACCCATCCACACCAGCTCCTGTTTTACCCAGAAGTCCTCATCATTCACAATTTACATATTGAAGAGCTATGTGTAAAAGTGACCCTAACCCTTCTTTTGATGTAGTACAGGTTCAACCTTTCGAGTTTTCGAGCTCTGCTTTCAAACAAATTGTGATAACCCTGTGCTACTTCAAAGCCAAACCATCAACAAAGCTCAGGTGACACAGTTGAACACAGAGGAGTCACCAGGACGTGGCAGAGCAGAACTTGATTGAAGTGTCTGCTGTTGTACTGCAAAATGAAAGTCATTTGTCTACCTGTCAATGTTGTGTACTGTGTAAATATATATATATATATACACGAGTGTGTTTGCAGGAGGTCTGGGTAAAACGTGAGGCGGGGGAAACACTCCAAGGAACAAACCAGTCGTTCAATTCTAAAGTCATCAAATCCACTGCCACAATTTGTGTTCAAAACAGAAGCAGAGAGGCAGAGGATGATGAAGGACGAGCGAGAGGACAAAGTGCAGCGAAGATTTTACTCAACATGGGATGTGACAAAATGATGATGAGGAGGAGACAGAACTAAACATTAAAAAGATGAAAACAATGAAATGATGCTGTATAAAAGCAAGGTGAGAGAAACCAAATATAGAGATGAGGTACCATTGGTGCTGAAGATGACATGCTGCTGTCTTTGGTGCTGCTGCTGCTTACTACACTGTTTTTACTGTTGGTTCCCTGCGACTGGGGCAAAGAAACACAACACAGAATGACTCCCACTGCTCCCACCGGCTCTAAACCATAAAAACACCCTGTGGGAAGCTCAGGTGGAAAACAGTAATAGAGCCATTAAATGGCTAATATCACTGTTCCAGCTATTGTAAGTGAGTAAGATTTAAAGCTGCATAATCTGGGAGTGGGACGTATATGCAGGAGTTCGATACTAAAGAGATTTATCTGAATATCTGTAACTATCATCTGCACCTTACTACTTTGTGCATTTTAAAGGGCAGTAGTTGTTGTATTTTCCTGTAGGTCTGTTGTGCACGAAGCTTCAAAATAATTTCTAAATCTTCAACGTGACTCTTCTTTTGTTCATCAGGAACTTGTAGAAACAGATTAAGTGTCCTGCTCCAACTGACACTGAACTGAGAAGGTTTTGTTTATTATAAACCTGTGTATTGAGTGACCAAAGGGCTCTTTGAGTCTAGCACCACAGTGAAAGCCTGCATTAGATGTCTACAACTTTGGCAGTTGATGCACAACATTAAAAAAAAAAAAGTAAAAATACAGAACAGTTAGTCAGCACATGCATTTTTAAACAATGAACATACTTTCAGAGCGGATTTTTAAGTATTTTCGCAGCACTTTTGAGGGAAATCACAAGTTTAGATCTACAAAAAGTACCAGCAATTAGTGGCTACTCAGCCAAAATGTATGAAACAGATTCAGAAGATAAAGTTTATAAATATGGTTGCCAGTCCAGGTCTGTGCATGCAGTGAAAGGCCTTGATGAAAGGTTTCTCTCTAATTGTGGAGAGTGTGTGTGCGTGCATGGAGGTATGTACTGTATTTTGTTATTTTGCGACGTCAGCTCGAAGACAATCCTAAACCCTATTTGACCCACAAATCTACTGAAGCATTACTGCACCCGTTTAGTCCCCCCCCCCACTCTCTTGAACAAACCCTGTTCATTGCTTTGACTGAATTTTGACGACTCGGTCCAAACCTCAATCAAACGTTGGCTCGCCAATAAAAAAGATACATTGCAGTTTCAGGACTGTTCTTATATGAAGTAAACACATTTTCAGTGACATTTGCATCTTGGGTTAGATAAAGTACTGTCTCAACAGTCTCCTACAGCTATATTACAATATATTTTACTGAAGTAACTTTTCTCTTGTGAGTGCAGCCGAGCACCCTGCTGAGCCACAATATAAAAAGCATAAAGAACAAGTTTACTGTCAGGATCATAAGGATATAATGAAAGTCATACATTTTAAGTACACCTGAAGTGATTGAGGTGTATTTACAATGTGTTTTAGTAAATCTAAATAACTGGTGATGGTGTGTACAACTCAGCCTGTGTATAACAACAGTTGTATTGTCTCCTCTGTAACTCAGGTTTGAAAAAAGTGACCCAGAGGACGTCACTGTTATTTCTCAGTTTAGGATTGGAGACTACAAATTTTCACCTGGAAATCCTCACAAAAAGATGTTATTGGTCGCATTTTGGGAAATGTAGGATCTAGTGCAGCCTCTGCTGCTTTGATTTTGATCATTATTGTTTTTCTTGTGAGTCTACCAGCTTCATGGAAGTGTAAAACTAAATTCTTGGAGTATCCCTTAAATTTTTTATTGCTTCATTGCTCATTTTGATCCTCATTTTTTGAAACCTGCGAGCCTGCATAGTGTTTCAGCTACACAGCAGAGGTGTAGCTACAGATTGTAGCTAGCGTGTGTAATGTTAATAAGAAAACAAAGTTTGAGCTGGACTCTCCCTTCAGCCTCAAGCAAACTGGAGGGGAAAGAGAGGCTTCTTGAATGTAAATCAGTATTCCCAGGAATTTAAAGAGGTGTGGACGAAAGGATTACGTCAATAAAAGGTTAAGAGCAAAAATGCTGGGAGGTTTTCCTGCTGTTTTTCTACAACTCTGAGATGAGCGAATGCCCCAGTGTGACCATAAAAAGTATTTTGGCAGTCTCTGCGGCTGACTAGGAACATCTTCTAACAGAAAAACTAATGTGCAACACTGAGACATGGGAAAACTACAGTTCACCCATCTTCCACTGGCTGGTAGAGAAATTAAGGTAGATTTGCAGCTTTTTCAAACTTTGGAATTATGTTTGAAGAGATTTGCTTGTTCCCTTTTGTTATTTCTATTGATTCAAAAAACCTACAAACGCATTCTGTTTTCTACCAACTGACACACATACATACCTGATAATTATTCAGTATTGCACAGTGTTTACCAGAATTGAAATGTTCAGAGTAGCATGTTATTTATAAATGAAAGAGTTTAGCAGAGCTCGGTATCAAACTTAAATACTTTTTAGTGTCAGCTGAAATGTGTCAGTCAGGTAAAGTTTCTGTATGGTTGTTTTAACATTTGAGAGGATTAGCTTCTTTTGTTAAATATAAAAAAAAGGGTAGAAAATTGTGTTTGTATTTCTCAAAGTAAGGTATCTAAAAAACACATCCTGATACCCAACAACATTATGTATAGGCCTGTATTTTTAGCAAGAGTTTTGATGAAGTGTAGAAGTACAATTTTACTACTGAAAATACTAAAATAGTCTTAAAAAAACAATATATTTTTGCTTTATTATTTTATATACACGAGTCAGTATCTCATAATCATAACTCTATTGTTTATTGTTTCTGGCGAGAATTATCCCCCATCGTTTGACAAACTGAACCGTGTCAACTTCAAAACAGTAATAAGAGAAATTATGGGAATTTAAAGGCACTACTGCTGATTTATATATTTATAATTTTAATGTTATTTTATTTCATTACTTCATAAGCAACACTTTTAATATACAGTGTGATCTTAAGTCTGTTATGCCCGAAATGTCTCGATTTAAATGGAGGTGATTATCTGCAGGTGACCAAGACAGCTGTTTTATTTTTAGGAAGAGGGGGAAAGAAAAATCACTCAAATGAAAAATAATGACAGTACAATAAATATACCATGACGGAAAAAAGGACAATGACTATATATTGATGTTCATAGTGGTTAAATCTCCTATGATGGTCAGGGTCAGAATGCCTGATTTATTCATAGGCAGATGGGTCAGACAAGGATAACTGGAAGGGGATGAGTGAGTGTGTGTGTTTGTGTGTGTGTATTTGTGACTTGTCAGGAGTTCAAATGGTTTTGGTGGCGCTTATGGCAGAAGGGGATGCAGAGATGTTGGATGAAGCTGCGCAATCCAACACAAATCGGACAAGACGAAAACTTTCATACACAACG
The DNA here is from genome assembly GCF_002814215.2 of Seriola lalandi dorsalis. Classification (NCBI taxonomy): domain Eukaryota; kingdom Metazoa; phylum Chordata; class Actinopteri; order Carangiformes; family Carangidae; genus Seriola; species Seriola lalandi. The sequence goes on from NW_019525499.1 coordinate 1,275,736, forward strand.
CCTCAAGCATCTCTGCCCAAAAGAAGAAGAAGAAAAAAAAAAGAAAAGTCGAGAGCGAGGGGAGGACTAGAGGGGGAAAAAGACTCGGAAACAAGACGAGAGCGACAAAGAATGAGAAATGAATGAAAATGACAGAGCCGATCTCACCATCAAACAAACACTCGAGCTGGACTTCCTTTTCTGACAGACAGCAATGGAGAGGAGGAGGAAAAAAATAAGGGGTCATCGGGAAACAAGGAACTAATCAAAATAGTAAAAAAGTGAAGCTGCCAGATTGATCCCAGAAAGAGAGAAAAAGAAAACAACTGCACAAGCTTACACAGGAACAAAGATGAGACAAAGGGAGACTAAGAGGGCTTCAGAAAAAAAAAGTATCAGCTGCAAAAACAATACAGGGAGTTCATTTTTAAAGGAGAATTGAAAGATTTAAATCACTGGTTGTGCAGTTTATTTGTATAATGTATTTTCTTTTGGAGGGCTGGGGTTAGTTATTGTTTAAGTTACTGTATGTAATTGGAATTTTATTTTGACTCTTGTTGATCATGGCGCTTCACTGCATGCATTGACGCTGACTGTCCATCAAAACAAAATGAGCACCACGACATGATGGTGGCTCGAATCGCTGTGAATCACAGAAACAAACTGGTGGTAAAAAACAAACAGCATTTTAAAAGTCCATTGTTCTTTATTAGGTCCCTTACTTTCACCATAATCTTCAATCTTCATACCTGTGCCCCACCTTCAACTACTAACTCATGAACATGATCGAGCAACTTCTTGATTTTTAAGATCAATCTCTTTCACTAAGCCACAAAAATCTTTAAATCACATTTAATAAACCTTAGAAAAACTACAGAGCACCAGAACACAAAGGTAATCCTACGTAAAGAACATACTGCTTTTCCATATGCTCATAAATATCACAGATATATGTTATTACAGAGTAGTTAGGGTGACAGACCAAAAGGGAGACAGGAGAAGATAGGAAGAGTAAGAAAGACAGAAACAGTGAAGTCAATAAAACCCCAATGGGTCAGAGAACTTACCTTCACACCGTCCGACTTTTTGTTTAGTAAGGTTTTGCAAGCTGAAAGAGAGAGAGAGAAAAGGGGGTTTAAGACACAGTCACACAGAAGTAATTGTCCAACAAACAGACACGTGGTTGAGATCACTCAGTCAGCAGGACAAACAAAAACTAAAGATGGTTCAGGAAAGGTTTATCACCTCACAGTAATATATTTCTAAGAGTGGAATCAATGTCTGAGGGACAATCCCTCCCAAACATATATATTCTCCACTACAGGGGATAATCAGGCAAAATAAATGTTTAAAAGAAAAATTGATATTGCAGCAAATTGAAAAATGAAAATCAAACTTGGAAAATGGAAAACCCAGACTGAAAATTTGGAAATCTTTCCTCTTATTAAAATTTAAATTATTGGAGTAGGTATGCACCCTGAGGGTTTATTAATCCTTTATTCTTTTAACTTTTTGCCTAAATATACAGTTGCTGGCACAAAAACACCCGCAACTCCCACAGTTTCCTGCCAGGTACTTCTGAACCAGTGAGGTGCTTCTTGCAAAACAACCAGTTGTTTGTGGTCCTTACTGAAATCAATGTGTTACCAAGGAAAATATAATCTATTGAAAACACTCGTCAACTGAACCACTAGTGCTAGAACAACTTTGTGAAAAGAGGCAGGTAGAAAAGGAAAAACAACTTGACATATATGTCCCGTATGTGACAAACACAAACCAGGTTATATAAAGTGAAACTGTCTGTTAGCCTACATTAACCACACTGACCTAATATCATGTGCATGCACCTGAAAACTTGACCAGTTATAACAAGAAAAAGAAATGACTGAGGCAAGTCCTACAAATGGCACCAACACACAACAACTATCAGGAAACTGAATAAAAATGTCCACATGCATGCACACACACAAAAGTACAGTCACTTCAGAAAGTGTTCAGACCCCTTCACTTTTTGCACATATGTTTTAGATGTTATTTTAAATGGATAAAAATGCCATTTCTGCCCATCAGTTTAGATTCAATAACCCACAATGACAAAGTGAAAACATTAAAAACTGAAATCTCTAATTAACAAAAGTATTTCAACCCTTATAGACCTTATAGACACAAGTGTGTGCCTTTCTAAACTATGTCCAATTAATTTAATTTCTAGACACATCACAAGGATAAACAAAGCCAAATTTTCACTTTGTCATTATGGCTTACCGCGTGTAGACAAATGGCAATTTTATCCATTAAAATGAAATCTAAAGCACAATGAAGTGCGATTAAAGTGGCTTCATACTTTCTGAACCTAAACTACATTAGACTAAAACTAAACACGGACACACTCTTAATGTATAAACACCATCAGATCCCAATGGTACCCCCTTACCTTCCATGAACAAAGTAGGAAGGAGGGCGATGAAGAGGGCAACAAAACATTAATGTGTTTAATATCTGCATGTTAACATCTGAACTGGAAACACCTGTCAGTTTTTCACTTTACGTTACAACACATTCTTTAATCATTTTCACACGGGTGGTGCGTTCATGCGATGACAGTGGCTCATCAACATGTCTGGCATGCAGCATCCACTTCAAAGTCTTTGTCTTACAAAGTACAGAGGAGGGAGTGCATTCCCAACACTTAAGGTAACGTGAGCAGAAAAACTTTATGTTCAGGACATCCTCTCTGTAACACTGCAACACTTAATCTTACTCAGTCAATGAAGAAATGTAACAGTTGGAATCAAGCACAAAAAGAAATCCGTTATTGACAACATGTGAGTGCAGCATCCACCTGATCGAATCGTGATTCCTGTATGAATGTCCATTAAGCAAGCAGCCTGCCCCGTCACGTGACTGACATTTACCTGTAAATGGTTCAGTATGCTTCAAACAAACTGGGCTGCATGGCATGTCGACCGAGCGTGTCTGAAGTCAAAAGTGTTGAATGCTGTTATGGACCATCATGCTCAAACAGGGATAACAGGGCACAGTTTTCGACAATGTGAGGACGGTGTGTGCTTCTTGGATTGTCGGTTTTAAAACTGACAGTATACAAAAATCTCAAGTTGCCATTAAGAGCTATATTACATTAAAAAAATATCATTTATATGATACAGGGCCCAGGTGGTAAAATATAGCCTACATAGATGAGACATCTGTTCTCTTTAAGTCTGTACCACAGGACACAAGGGCTCTATAAAGAGGAATGATGCAACGAAATCTTGTTGCACAACATCTCAATTAGTCAAAGAGGCGTTAATGTCAATGTTGTCAGAAAAAGGAGAAAAGGAATATTTATTTCCATGAAAGAGGACTTTTCCATTAATGACGTTTTACTGTATAATGATGTTTTGTTTTTCATTTTATCATTTAAATAATAAATAAAACAATTAAATACATTTTATATTATTTGTTATAATATTTACAATTGATGTATATAGCACCGTGTAAACTGTTTGCAAAGTATGCCACACTAAAGAGGCCCGTGGTGGGTAAAATGGGCCTGTTTAGTGAGGGGGGGGGCAGTTTCAGACACTGTTTGATGATCTGACATGCAAGTTGTCTGAAGCATACTGGCGGCATTAGGTTTTTTGTGCTTTTGTCTGTTCACACAAAAACAACAGAGCAGGCAGGAGAGAGGAGACAAAGAAAAGGAGATAACAAAGGACACTGCATTCTGTTTATCCAGCTTCCCATGCAGGTTGGCATACATTTCTGTACGCTCATAAACATGCTTGGCTGGCTGTTAGTGCCAGAGCCATGCGGAGGAAAGGTTGCAGCGAGCACAGGCAGGCATCGACTGGGCATCAGCCACGTACTGTGGATACAAACCAATTCAAAGGAGGCAAAACTTGGAGTGTTACGAAGGTTGATTGCTGGCGTGTCTATATATGTTCGTAATATAAAAAGGTTAAAATGGTTATGCTGCAGAGGGAAAGATATGCAGCCTGCACCAGTTGTCTTAATGCAGAGAAGTGTAAACACAACTTGGCTCGGTGGCAGCTGCAGTCGCTGGAATGAGGTCAAAGGGTCATGCTGGGTGTCAGTTAAATGGCCGTTGTGGTCAAAACAGGAAATTAAATAGCCAGTCCTGGAGAGGAGCTCTGTTCATTAGAGCATCAGGACACGCAGCAGCACAGAAAGGTTATGAGCTGAGCTTCTCTTTATGGTTTCCATTTACATGTTTGTGTGCGTTAATACGATGACCCAGTGCAATGACGACCATTCAAAAGGTGGTCCATCAGTGTGCAGGCAGCAGGCAGCAGGTGGAGGGGTTCAAGCAGCCCAGGCCACATGCCAATAGCTCAAGTACAAAGTTGGCAGTGCCCGACTCCAACACCCCCTCTAGTAGACGTACCTTCCTGTGCCATAGCGGCCGTGCTGGTGGTAGCGGCAGGGCTGGTATGCTGCCGTCCCACTATTGGACAGAGAGGGATTCAATGTGGCGCCACCGGTGGGACAAGAACCTTACTAAAGCCTGAAGGCCATTTTCTCTCTTGGTTTCTTTAAGTTGATAAACTTTAGAGTTTTAGACAAGGATGGCAAAACATGACGTTCCCCAAAAGTGTCTGTATCAAGCAGGCAAACACATCCTGTGAGCTGTTCACCATTCATGACAGTTTAACTTTAAAGATAAAGAGTTCTTTGGTTACCAATTTCCTTTTGTTATTAGATTAAAGTGAAGCAACCGACGGGAAAATCTTCTCAGCACTAAAATACCTCCACTCTGAAATTGTTAATCTTATTTCCATGGACATTCACTTGATAAACACGCCTACATTTATGTATAAAGCAATTCAGAGGTCCGGCCCGTCCGCCTTATCCAGTCTAGATCAATCTTGACCAGTGGAAAGCAGTAGGCCATTATCCACAAGAGCTACTTTACTTACATGAAAGCATAAAAACACAGGGCCAGTAGCATTAATGCATTAGCTTGCTAAGCCATCGTCCAGCCCACAAATTGGGTGTTCAATCAAAAGTGCCCTGTGTTTCAGTGATCAAACTGCTTACAAGGAGGAAATCCAAGCCAAACCCCTGAAGTGCGAAAACAAACTTGCAGACAAGGCTGACAAGTAAATTTCAACTGGAATAAAAATGTGTGGTCGAGGGAATTGGTTTCAGGTTAAGAAATTAAAAAATAAAAGATCGCAGACAGGAAGTACAGTAGCAGAACAGCAGCGAAACTAATCATTTGGCCTCTAAGAGAAATCAGAGATCAGATCAGGAACAAAAAGTGTGCATACAACTTCAAACTGAAATTTCTTTAGAAATCATTATAAAACAGACGTGTTTTTTGTCACAATTCCTGATGCTTCTTTGTATGGGTTCATTTATATACGTATTCAACATCAACAACACTGGACTCTGTTTTAAGTCTATGGGCTACATCAAACTGTTGTCTCTTGAGGTGTGATGTGTTATTAGAATTACTGCTCAAGCTCACCTGAGAAGTTCCTGGACACCAGCATCGTTGTGAGGATAGCTCCCTACAGAGACAAAAAATTATAAGGATTTGTTTTATGGATGTGTGTGTGTGTGTGTGTGTGTGTGTGTGTGTGTGTGAGTGTGTGTGTGTGTGTGTGTGTGTGTGTGTGTGTGTGTGTCCACACTCACTTTAAGTTTCCTCCTGGCGTTGAACTTGCGGAGACACTCCACAGTCTCTTGACGGTGCATCATGGAGGCCACAGTGGAGCGTTGCTGTATGTAGAGGACAGGAAACAACACTGTAGATAAATCCAACTTCAGTGTTATACCATGGAAATGTAGGTGGTAAGGTGTTGCTTTATATCATATAGCTGATTATAAATGAAAAGGAACCCTGATTTATGTCCTGTGTTCATCTCATTAGTTCAGAAATTTACATAAAGATGTTTCATTCTCTTCTGTTGTGGTATATAAAGTAGGTCTCTGTGTTTAGCAGTATACGATTTTAAAACTAGGCTACTGGACCAAATTGTGTTCTTGTTTTGAACAGCTGTGTGCCAAAAATGAACTGCTTAACATATTTCACAATTTATCTCTGGGAATGTGAGTGAGAGCTCCTGGCCATGGTGTCCTGCCAAGGTATTCCAATACTTAGTCAATGAATGACTGCTTAATGAGAGAGATAGTGAAAAATGTGTGACATCATTTGTTTGAAGCTTGCATGACCACTTTCTTTTGATGTCAAAGTGTGACTTACGCAGACCCATGGATGCTTGAGGGCCTGGTCGGCAGTGATCCTCTTGGCAGGGTTGATCGTTAACATCTGATTGATCAGATTCTTGGCCTCAGGGGTCACTGTGTCCCACTCTGGAGAGGGAAACTGAAAGAGGGAGATAAAGAGGAAGAAATGTTGAGAATGTATATTACTGTTAATATGCTTTCTTTTAAGCTTTTTTTTTTTATTTCAAATTGTAACATCGTCATCTAATGAAGAAGTATTTAATATTTACAGACCCTAAAGAGTCCTGCATCTGCAAAATACAAAATGGGCGAAAACACTTGAGAGTAAGGCAGACATCACAGGATCGGCTATCAGAAGAAGTGGTATTTTACAACTACATCTGCAGACACAAACAAACAAACAAACAAACAAACAAACAAACAAACAAACAGATGCAGCGATCTAGAGTCACACTGTGTCATCTGTGTGAGTGTTTGTCAGGTGCATCTCTCTCCTCGTTGTATATTCATTTAGGGGAAGATCTCGCAAATCATAACAGGAGACATGTTAACAGAGGCTGCTTATGTATTTTGCTGAATTTACTAAACTCTGCCTCTGGAGAGAGAAGGTGTAAAGACAGAGGAGGAGGGAGGGTTGCGGTGTTGAAAAGAAAAGCGTATTAAATAAATACAGACTTGCAGATAACGAAAACCAAATATTAGACACAAAATGAGGCGATTAAGGCAATGAACACAATATCTGCTTACTACAACGCAAACGAGTGTTGGAAGAAGAGTTACGGCGTGCGTTCATTAAACTCAAACTTGACCATTATTGAGCTGTAAAACTACTACAGGCTGCAACTGAACTTTTCTTTCTTGAGTGCATTTAGCTGTAATCACCTCAGTGTTAACATCCATATCAACACCATCTCCACCGAAATACTTCCCAATGTAGTAATAATTATGATACAGATTATTTTATCATTTTATGATATTTAGTAAACCAGGCACTGAATACAAGCAGATTGCATCTGTCAACTCACACACGTGAGCAATGCGTTGTACAGCTCAGTAGCTTAATTGTTACTTTTTGTTTTACTTTCTTTTCTTTCATTGTAGAACAAAAGAAAAACATCATATATTGAATTGAGCAATGATTTTATCTTTCTTTCTACTATGCTATGAAACAAAATAAAATAAAATAAAATAAAATAAATAAATAATTCATTGATGATTTTATGTTGAAGGAAATTAGTGATTTTCAAACTGTGCTGAATAAGTCAACGCACAAAGTAGTTCAGTTGTGACAGATGGAGTTTTCAAAGTCAGCGTAGTCAGCCATACCCACCACCCTCATCCCTCCATCCAAGTAGCAGGAAGTGCCAGAAAACGTGTTTATTATCGAAAACCAAAGCAAGACATTTGTTTCAAACATTTAAATGTCAGCTGTCAATTACTGACAACATGGAAAAACACAAAAAAATGAGATTCAAGGTATCTGCATGACAATGTTGACATTCACAAAGTGAACAATATTACAAGTGCGTGTCACAGTCAGTTCATATCAGTGTTCATATTATGCACATTCATTAGATGTGGTTGCTTCCAATTATGGAAATTAATACGGGTAATAAATTCCTATCTCCCAGAGGACTATGACAAGATCTGATAAATAAGCCTATTGCGCTCTCACAGCGTCTCACTTTTTTTTCTACAGCGGTGAAGATGAAAATTATACAATAACAAGTAGAAAGCAATTAAAAACTAGAATTTAATTTCTAAATGACTTGCGCAACAAAATTCAGAGTGTGTTATTTGATGAGACTTGAACTGAAAGTGTCCTGCAGGACTCGTGTTGAGGCTTGCTAATTCACATGAATTACATTTCAAACAGGAAACACAGATTATTTATTAGAATTCAAGTTTGATGAACGCAGATGGAGCTCTCTAACAGACTCTACGGACTTTGACCCTCGTCTTCATGGATCCATGTACTGAAAATTAGCAAAATACATGCACAGTCAGCCAGCCTGGGATGAGCCTGCAAATATGAGCTGGGGCATTTATTAAAGCTGCACTGATTAATGTTTTTACATTAATAATAGATCAAATGACTTCCACAAATTCTCAAGTGGCCTTTATCTACCTCAAGCGGCAGGGGGAACCAGGCCTTTATTTCTAATTTCCTCTGTTCCCCAGTTAAAGCAAACTCAAAACTTCCTCCATGTTTTACCTGGTGTCTTGATAAATTCTGTACAATGTACATTTCCAGAGCGAGAGTCATGTCAGGCACTCCATTTTTCCTTTTTCCCCAAATGATCTTACGCTACCATGAATGAAACACTTCCTCCAGTATTTTCACATTAAAAGTCTGGCAGCCTACTTTACATAATTTCAGTTAAACTGACTCAGAAAAACCTGGAGCAGCAGAGTGGTGAGTATAACATAACCATATTGTTGTACTGATGGTATTAGTGTTGTGGAAATGTACCATTACACTGAATTTACCATGTGAGCTGTTGCAGCTACAGGAAATTCCAGGATGTTTTTTCACCCCGTTATTAGCAAGCGGGATTTGTAACAATCATCTAAACATAAAACAAGCATTGAGTCATAGTGATACTGTATTCTCTGTCCACTCACCATGGCCAGTAACCACGCTGGCTTTTCATGTTGCACAATGTAAGATTTTTTGTCATGATAACTGCATTGAAGTGTTGCAACAACACAGCTGCAGCTCACAGGCACGCATGTCGGGGAAGGTGACTACAAAAAACATGAGGGAGAAGAACTCACGTCATATGCACCGGCCTTGATTTGTTGGTACAGTTTGTGTTGGTCCTCGTCCCAGAAGGGAGGGTAGCCCACCAATAAGATGTACAGGATCACACCTGACACACACACACAATCCAAATTAATATTAGTGAGCATATGATAGCAACAGCATACATCCATATTATCCATCTGGCAAACTGACCACATGCCCATATGTCCACTGGCTTGCCGTACGGGTCCTTTCTCAACACCTCTGGGGACAGATACCCTGGAGTTCCCGCAAAACCTGCAAACATACAAACATTTTCAGTGTGTTTTGGACAGACAAATGAGAATATTGACTTTATCTCAACACTTCTCCTCATCTCTACCCTCCTCACCTTTCCTCACACATTTCAGTAATATCCTATTTATTTTATGTTTTGAATGTAGAACTAATATTCACAGTAATACTGTAATATAACTTCAAACATACACATAGTTGATAAAATGCAATAATTTTAACTGTTCTCAACACACACACAAATGTGTCTGGTATCTATTTCCCTGTAGAAATCATTTTGATTATTTTAGCACCTTGACTTGTTCTTACTTATTAATTTTCCCTTGTAACACAAAATACAGCATATTATTATCATAATGTACTTAGCTAACTAGCAAGCTATTAATTTAATACTTTATTTCCTCAAGCAATGATGGATTGGTGTTCTGGCTGAAAGTAAACAGCGTGGAAACAACACAGATAATAGGGTTAAAAATCCCAAGTGTTCATAGAGTGTGATTTCTTACCAAACCATGCCTGTTGGTCGCCCTGCACCTCGATGGCCAGACCAAAGTCTGCAAGCTTCACAGCTGCTCCCTTCATCTTACTGGCCAGGAGCAGGTTCTCCGGCTACAACACAGAGACAAACATGTTTTCACTCAGGTCAGAACTAATCACTGCGTCCAACATTTCTTTGTCCATGAATCTTTTTTGTAAAATGTTAAAAAAAAATACACACGACGAGTTAGAAGAGACACAAGCGATGACATAACATTTTTCATTATTTTTTATTTTAGTCCGAAAAAAAAAGTCAAAATCATTTAATAAGAACAAGTTGCTGAATTTATCTTTATACATTTAATCAAGGGCAAAAGAGATAAGCCTGTACCCTCCTTCCGGAAATGTCCTATCTGTCTGCGTGACGGGATGAGCTGCAGGAGCACAATGACATCTACAGCAGTAATGACGCATGAATCGGTCAAGCAAGGCGACAAAGGCTTCTCCCCCCCAAAAAAAAGACCTCTTCAGTCAGCTGTCATTGGGTTTAACAAAGTATTTTGACACTTGTTCTTCTGATCACACAATCATGCAAGAAGTCGGGACTTGGCAAAGATGAGCACATGAGCATGCTAACTGTTGTCTAAACTGCTTTCTCGCTTTCCTCATTTGCATCTCCTTACATCCGAGCTGCTCTCACTTAGGGAGAAGAAACTGAGATAACAGGTCAGGTCAAGTGTAATCTGATGTGAGGTCAGTTACTTACTATAGCTGCACAGCTGTTTCAGATTTACTTGTTTTAGGTTTTTCTTCATAAGATAGAGCTCAGGGCTGGCCTTTTTTTCTTCTTCTTTGTAGGATGACAGGGGTAAGCACTGTTGCCTCATAGCGAGAAGGTCCTTGAGTTTGTTGGTTTTCCCTGAACCAGTTGCATGCCCTATGAACCACACTCCCGTAGAGTCTGAATCATGCATTATCACTTTAATAATAAAATAAATGATATATGAGGAATGCGAAATCCTGGACAGAGGCATTTTTTGTGTTTTTGTGATTTATGTTAATTACATTACTGCACTATAACACTGGTGTAAATGCAAGAACAAACCACTGCAAATAGAACACAATCAAATTGAATCTGGTTTGCACTGTGATCATGTCTCAGCCAGGTGTAAAATCAACGTCTGCAGTGTGACCTTGTTTTTAAAAGAAGGAATCTGCTAAACAATCAGAAGATAATCTAACTCTGCCTCTTCCTGCCATCTCAAGCTGCTTGTCAAAGAGCCTCAGATGACCTCTTCATCAGCAAAGGAGGAATAGGAAATATATTTTTATATATATATATATATAGCAGCTTCGCTTCAGGAGACTATTAAGGGGGACGATGTGGCCAAGCCGGTGCTAGTGAGCTTCTCCACTGACAGTAAACCTTCATAAAATATAAGTACTGTTAGCCTAGATAGCAAGGCTACTGAAAAGAAGGATGCCTTTGGCTGTCTCCATCTGTCCCATGACCCTCATCTTTCACCTCGAGAGTATCCTACCTAACACACACTGTTCTCGTTGACAAGTCTGATCACATTACGACTCTTGTTAATACCAGGTGCAAATGCAAAGGCCCTTAATCAGATGTCATTATTTAGATAGCGTATCCATATAATAGCATGTTAATACCAGGTGTAAATAGGATCTATGTGTGTGTTAGACCTGATGAACTGGTACCCGGTGCATGCTGGGACAGACTCCAGGTCACTGTGACCATTTTTTTTTGTGTGTGTGTCTTGAGGGCAAAAGTTTTTGCAGCGGTAGCCATCCTCATCGCCTCAAATGTGGACAGATGGATGGATGTCTGACACTCGTACCAACTGTTTTTGTGCTCTTAGTCTGTTTCATCTCATCCTTCTATCTCACTAGCTCTCTCCCCATGTAGTTATCATCCATCCATCCATCCATCCATCCATCCATCCATCCATCCATCCATCCATCCATCCATCCATCCATCCACCTACCATTTTTCCTCTCTATCGAGCAGAGCTGAGACAATAGGAGAGACAGAGAAAAGGGGGGACTGCGCAGGGGACAGAGAGCTCGAGATAAAGCAACAGGACAACAGAAAGCGAGAGACAGATAGAGATAGATAGATGGGAGGTGGCATAATGAGTCCCTACGCTGGCGCTGCAGCAGCCGGGTGACCTCACCCTACAGTTACCATGGCAACCCAGCCTGCCACCAGCCAACAGCGTTCAACTCTTTCTCTCTAATTCTTGTTTTCCCTTCAGCGAGTCACCCTTCCAACATGACAGGCAGGCGTAAATATGATATGTATGTATGTATGTGTGTGAATGTGTGTGTGTGTGTGTGTGTGTGTGTGTGTGTGTGTTTATGGCTGCATCCCAAGGAAATTTTTATTTTTATTTATTTTTTGGCCACTTGGGGGCTGTAAAAAACACTGAAATATTATTGTTTATAAAGTTGTGGTGGTTTACGTGTAACAGAGCAACATTAGCATTAATTGTAAGTTCTGGCAACCTGATGAATCTAAATCCAATAATCTCTCTCTGGTTTGTTAACCAGCTGGTAAGCAGAGCTAACTGTTCTAGTGCAGTTTATCAGTTTGTTTTTTTTGCCAACTGCTGCTTGAAACAAGGTTGATGAGAAAAGAAAAGAGAAAACAGTAAATAGAGGTTACCGCGTTTATAGCAGGTTTAAGGTTGGAACTAGAATTACCGCTTCGTGGTTGTATGCCTCCAACAACCAGTTAAAGTGCAGTTTACATCCATGTCAGTCCAGACTCATCTGTAATTCAGACTTTGAAGGAATTTAATAAAAAGGTATTACGTGTATTTTGTGATTATTAGCACATCAATTCTTAAGTTATGGCCAAAAACTTGTATAGTGAGGTGAAAGTGACCTTGACCTTTGATCTTTGCCAAGCAAAATTTGGTCAGTTCATCCTCACATATTTGATATTTTTTGGAAACTTTGGCAACACTGCTGAAATCTAAAATAGATTTCGCTGGGGCTGAAAAATATTTGGCAGCACAGACTGAGTTTATAATGACGGTCTCACCAGCAGGTCAGTGAAGTTTAAATACACAATATATTGTTTAGTATACCATCTGAGAACAAACTGTCTGCAGTAATGATGCACAGATGCAGTTTTAATACACGATGAGGGAGTTGTACATAAACAACTAATGTAATGGATTTCTGTCCTCGGCCTTCATCATCTATCATCATTTTTGTACCTCTAAAACTCTTTCCTCTCCGCATTCATTTGATATATATACAAGGAAAAAATCAATGAAAAGCAACACAAGTCCATTTACACCACTCTCACACAAAAACAGATTGTTTCTTCTCCAATTACTCCTGTCTACTTTTTACTTATCCTAGAGTAATGGTTTAATTTTGCTCCTTCACATTAAAGTAAATAACCAGATTATAAGCAAACTATTTAAGTTTAGGACTCTGACCTCAGTATTGGCAATAAAACTAATGTGGTGCAATTATCCAGGTGTTTAAACCTCAGGTCAATCTGCCAGCTACATTCACCGTATTGTTTAAAAATTGAAATAACCCTGAGGAGGCCAGAGTGCTGTTGATTTCTGCTGGGGGTGAACAATCTTGCTGCAAGGGAAATCGTCACTGGCCGTCATCTCACCCACCGACCCGCTATTAATAGCAGCTGGTCTGCTTTCGTCACTCCTCAGCAGTGCAGGAGGGAGGGGAGAGGAAGTAGGGGAACAGATGAAAAAAGGGGAGGGGGTATAGATGTTAGAGGAAGATGGGAACAGAGAAATAAAGAGGAGAGAAAGCAGGTGATGAGAAGGATGACGCTCGTCCCTTAAGTTGCTCTTAACGTCACAGCATGACGTCTGTGCGATGTGTGTGCATGCGTGTGCGTTTAGACCTGTTGTGAATCTCGATCAATGACTTTCATTTCATTCACGGCACAATGTTACATCCCTATAAGAGACTTCTGTGTGCATCGAACTAGTGTGTTGGAGAGCATAGAAGGTCCTCCCACACTGACCAGTGGTACACGATAACTCACCTTGAGGTCCCTATGCACAATGTCATGCTGGTGGATGTGACTGACGCTCTCCAGGATCTGATTGATGCAGTGGCTGCAAGACAAAGAAGACAGACACATTTGTCAGTCCACAATAACTACATGACAATGAGCTACAGACTGAAGCGAAGGAAGAAAAAAACGATCAGTCGTTTGGCCGATAATAATGACAAAAGTTCATCGTAGTTTCAATTTCAGAGCCCAAGGTGACATCTTTAAGTGTCTTTTTTTGTCTGATAAAATGTAAAATATGTTCAATAAGAAAATCCTCAGATTGGAGGAGCAGAAAAAAAGGCTATTTTCTGCCATTTATGTGTGAAAAATTACTCGAATTGATTGACTGATATTTTGAATCGAGATTCTAAAAGACATTTTTGTTGAATTCTCAGAACAGGAAACACTTCTGCGCAATTGTGCCCAGCAAGGTCAACAACAATGACCTATTTATGACTCAAGCACGAGCACACAGGAGCCCTGAGAGACTGTGTAAATGCACCTGCAATCTACGAGCAACAATCATTTGTGAACCCTCACTCTTATTCCATTCGCGATCTGCGTAGTGTTGGATAGGGGGATAAGTGGTGCACATGGGAATAAAGTTTGGTGCATTTTTATGTGACTGAATGTGTGGAAGGAAGTGGAGTGGGCAGGGTGTGGTTGTGTGTGTGTGTGTGTGTGTGTGTGTGTGTGTGTGTGTGTGTGTGTGTGTGTGTGTGTGTGTGTTGTTGAGGCGATGTGGGGCATCTTATGTAAGCTTGTCCTAAGCTTGCATATCAGCGATTTTGCTGGTCTGATACGCAGTTAAAATGACCATTATTTCTTTTAAATTAAATTGAGCTTGACATTAGTAAAGGTGAAGTCGGGGTCAGCAGCAGGGGGGTGTACAAAGACATATTTTGGGGGAGTGGAGTCGTCTCTCTGTAAGACAGAATCAAAAGAAAAGCCCCTGGCGTTGTGTCCAAATTAGGCTAAATCTGGACTCCACATTTTGTTCTGCATATCTCCTCTACTCATTCTCATTTCAGCATTTCACTAACCCCATTTTATCTGCCTCCCCCGTTTCTGCAGCTAATATAGCACCCATCAGACTACCCTGCTCCTGTTCTCTTGCCCTGTCTCCAATGCTCTTCAAATACTCTTTAACTAATATCTTTTTTTATTGGCTGAAAATGGAGTCTCTAAAATGTATGTGTCCGTCCACTTGACAACCAAAAGTTAGAAACTGGCAGCCCTGACCTTTGTAATAGTCATTGTTTATAACATCTGTGGCTAGAAATAACATGTAAATAACATCTATAGTTATAGTAGCTATAGTTATTTATATGTGGCTCGAACTACCAGTGCATGGTGATGCGTTTTAACTGGCTGCACATACATTCGATTTGTATAAAAACACATGATTTAATTTTGCCATGCTCAATTACAAGTTGTGAGATATTAAAATGACATTCAGAGGTTTGGCTTCAGGCGTCTCTAACATCCACTGAGACCCTGTACATGGCCACACCTGACCTGAACTGTATCAGTAGAGTCTGTAGTGCTGAACTCAAATCACATCGTGAGGTCTCACCTGGTGCAAGTCATAGGGATGACAGAGAGGAGATAAAAGAAAAGGATACGAGCATTGCTTGAAAATGCCGGAGTGTGACGATGTTGTTGGATAATTTTGTTTTATTAAAGTGTTGACAGAACGCTAACACATGACATGAAATCTGCTAGAAGACGTGTTACGGTTTAAACCTGCACGATCCGATCAGGTAATAAGCTGCAGTGCAAAAAACCAACTGCAACTTCTGACAACAGGCTTAAAATACGGTTTTTCAAGACTTAGGACAGCTCTGTCATCATTTATTAATGAAATTAAATTTAAAATCCCAGAGTCACATGGTGTAAGAGAAAGTGTATACCATGCACTGAAAACAATCTCAGAGAAGTGCACAAGCATTTCCTCTGCTGTCAAAGCACAAAGTACATTAACACAGATTCAAACGGCAAAACATCTTGTGCTTTCATAACCAACTTTTCTGCCTCGGCAGCCTGAATTATTTTATTTTTTTTATTTTATTTTTTTTTTACTATGGAAGCCACCAGAACCTTAGTATGCAGGAAAACTGACAAACATGGACAACTTAACATGTTCACACGTCAGCAGGATGACATACTGTACCTGGCATCTGCCTCGCTGTAATACTCTCTAGCAACAATGTCCTCAAACAGCTCTCCTCCAGTGACACTGCAGACGGAGACAAAAAAGTGACTGTTATCTCTCTTTTCTGGAGACAAATGAAGATCTCTCTCCTAAATGGAAAATACACTTTACAAAGAATCATATATCATACACCTTTCAGTGATGCAGGTGTGATGGGTGGTAGAACTGATTAAGGATTTTGATTTATGTTGATGTTTGTTTCTATTCTTATTTCATTTCTTACTTCATTTTTCCCTTTGTGCTGCTATTCTTTTGTGCTGCTGCGTCGAATCTGAATTCCCTCTACGAGGGATCAATAAGGGTGCGTCTTATCTTATCTTATAAAAGTCCTCATGGATCCACCATGCTCTGTATTCATGTGTATGTGTCTCCTGTGATCTAAGTGGTCCTTACAGAGGACGCTTGACTGGTTGCTGATAATACAAACCTCCACATGACTCACTTGGATGTCTGGTTTATCTGCAGCTCAGACACAAACCTGACAGACTGCTCATAATTTGGCTGCAACTTTAATCAGAAATGTTCAGATTTTCTTTGAGTTGGGGAATATAAAATGTAATATTCAACACACACTATTTGTTTTTTGTTTTTTTTTGGTAAAGTCCTAACATTTTCATTAGAAGATACATCACATGTTACGCAAGTGGTAGAAATAGCATGGAGAAGATGTGACAGCTTACCCCTCCTCTACTGTTCTTATCATTTTTACTTGTGGTAGTAAACATGGTGAAAGGTGAGGGGTATTTATATTACACGTGAAAAAAAAAGGAGTCCTTTCCTTGATGGCAGCTCAGTGGAAATGCTGATAACATACTGTACTGCTGTGAATCGTGTCCGTCATGGAAAATAAAAAGGGAAAAACAATTTCAACTTACTTGTTGCTTAGGTGAAGCAATTTATCCTCGAGAATTACTCCAGCCTGAACCTATGACCTGTGTGTGTGTGTGTGTGTGTGTGTGTGTGTGTGTGTGTGTGTGTGTGTGTGTGTGTGTGTGTGTGTGTGTGCGCATGTTACTTACAGGTCAAAGACAAGGTAATGGAAACCTTCCTCTGAGATGCTGTCATGGAGTCGTACTAGTGAGGGAAAGAGAAACAGAGAGACAGAGACTTGGGTTACAAATGATTAAATAAAGTTATTTATCTTCTATATGGAAACACCATCACATTAGAGGAGTTTCCTCTGCGTGAATAATAGTGTGTGTGTGTGGGGCAGTGGTGGTTAAATTACTACGGTATTATGGTATGTTCATTCATAATCATAACTAACACACACACAGGGTCAAGTGACACATCCACCGTGGATACGAGGTTTCTGGCAGAACCGTTTCTCCCTGCCTATCGGAAGTGATCTACACCAGCCCTCGACAGTAGGCTTCAGAAGCCTGAGTGCCACCTGGACAGTTGGCAACAAGGAATCAGCTTTTGGATGACAAAGCTGACTGAGTAGTTGCCATATTTCTAATCATTTATAGCTGATGTGATAGTGCTAATTTCTTTTCAGGTTTTCTCTCTGATACTGCAGCACTGGATCAGGCAGAAAGCTTCAGTGCACACAGAGGGGCGGAAAAGTTATTTCTTCTTCACACAGGAGGAGCTGGGCAACTTTAACCAACAGTTTTAATCAGCAGTTCAACAGAGTTTTGAAATACAGAAACCTACAAATAGATTAAAAAGCTGCTCGTGTCAAGGTGGGTGAAGGTGCTGAATTAGGAAATGAAAATGTGTTATATTACTCTCTTTCTCCTTCAGATGACTCACATTTAAAGAAAGGAAAACTTGACAAGCTCTCCCCTAGAGGAAGGGATAATAAAAAAAGAAAAAAAGGGCAGCCATGGGAGGAGGACGAAGAATAGGGCGATGACAAAGCAGGAATCAGGTGGTGCAAAGAAGAAAGAGACCAATGATACCAATAGGCCGTTATCATACTCTGTGTGTGTGTGTGTGTGTGTGTGTGTGTGTGTGTGTGTGTGTGTGTGTGTGTGTGTGTGTGTCTTGCACTGGGCAGCATACTATGATAAGACACTTGGCAGTTCAGCCACAAGGATACTTTGCCATTTCCTTCCTTTCCAAGGGGCCACTGCCTATTGTCTGGATTTCTCACAAAAAACACACACAGAATCTCAAGTTGTATGAGACTCAAACTTAACACAGACGTTTACAGACATTTCCAGGCACAATAATCTTTCAATCAACCGGACAATTTACTGCTACGGATACTAAACAAAGTAGTTTGGTTATTTAGGGCAGGGTTTTTCAAAGTCTGACATTTTGAAAAACTGGCACCATACAACGTACCCATGGATGTGCAGACAAGTATCACTGGATTTACTGCGATACTGAATAAAACTTAAAAACATGATTAATCTGAAGCAGGTTCACAAAGGTCAACCTGGGGTAGTTACACCGTTGCAAAGTGTAAATCACACTGAATACGTGTATCATGTCTTTGTGTTCAGGTTCAGTACAACAGAACATAACCTAAAAATACATAAACATTCAACATATCCTGTTTATAAACAGTACATCTTCATATCTGCCTACTATTCACTTTCTCCTGTATGATTTCATTTGGAGGGCAAAATCTGTTAAACTGTAAATACATTCTTTAAACCACTCATCCATAATATGATCTGTATTTTCCAGTTCATTATGATTTAGCATTCTCCATTTTACTGCCAGAAATTCAGATGTAACAAAACTGTGTGTTTGCTTTACATTATCATGTTGTTTTCTGAGTAAATATAAGGAGAGGGAAAAAACGAAGAGAGACAATGTTGACCCAACAATTGACCCCTACAACATCACTCTACATCCACCTACTTAGAGACAAGAGTAGCAGGTTACTCGTGAGGAAAACATTGGACAACCAATGCTGCTGCTTTTTCCTGGGGAGGGGAGTCTCTATAATTTCAAGTTTGCAGAATATGACGACCATCAAGCTTGCAGACACACCTCTGAGATGTGAAACAAAACGCTGATACAGTCTTTTCACACTTCAACATAAAGGTCAAATGAAAAAAACAAGTGTCAGGAAAAGTACGTCTGTCTGCTCTCCACCAACTAACCTGACATGAAAGGATACTGTGAATATTGAGGCAAATATCTAGTGACCATTAACCATCCAGCTTCTCTCACACACACACACACACACACACACACACAGAGTACACACACAGAGTACACAAAGTAAACAGTGTTGATTGCATTAGTGCGACCAGCTGACTGTGCATGTCTTGGTGTTCAGACTCACTTCACCTCTTTGGCTGCTGGCCAGTTGAACCATGCAAATGTCCCACTCCATGACATACCAGGTTACTGGCTGATTTGCTGAGGCCATTTGCTTAAGTGACAGTATTAAACTGCACACTGAGATGAAACTAGACAGTGGTTGTTGTTTTAGTTCCTGTACACCGGATTTGAAATAACTCTGAGCTTTCAGCTTTAAGTGTCAGTTTCAGGTCAGTCCAGCTGAACATGTCAATGTCTGTGTCATAAACTGGAGGCAGTCATGACTGTAAAAGGATTTTAATACAAATATTAACTATGATTGCTCATATGCATATACGCAGACACACACACATATACAGTATATATAATGCCAGGTGACTTTATATGTCACAAGGTGAATACAGATAGGCATGTGCTCTGTAAGTTAGTCATGAGGGTACCTTAACTTGCATTTGTGTAGGTGTAGTTAAAACTAATTTTGTGTTTGGGGTCCTGGAGTTTCCCACTCAAAAACATACTTAACATTGTTTTATCAGCTTTATGGTTGAACTTTTTCCTAACTGTATGAGAAATCTTAATAATCATGATTTTGAAGAGACTATACTGTTTAAAACATTGTTAAATGCAATGAATTTCCTTGTGCTTTATCTCTGTGATCGGTGTTTACAGTACTTTAAGGAAGCATCATTCCTCCTTTTTCCAAAATCAGACTATTATGATTCATGTTATTTGAGGTTTTTAAGAAAAATGAGGGGTTATCACTTCAACACCTTCCTACATATGAAGCAAAACAAAGTATTCAAACAACACATTTACTAATTTGGCCATTATTGCCATTATTTTTTTTTTTTTTTTTTTTACATATACAGCAATGTGTTCTGTTGAACTCCAAATAATGAGGAAGTAAAGCCAATTTCAACAGAACACAAGGATTAATGTGACTGATGAACCTCGAACAATCTCTGAGTCCTCTGTCTGACTGGAATCCAAACAAGAGAAATCTGTTGCAGCAACTGAAAATTTTTACCTCTAAACTAAAATCTTTTTTTCCCCCCAAATCTTCTCAATTAAAACATGTGTTCCACTAATCCATTAGTCTGTTAACTCTCAGAGGTGACTCACCTATGTTTGGATGTTTCAGCAGACGACAAATTCTTGCCTCCCGTTCCAGTTTCTGGTGATCTGAGGACAGAAAAGAGCAGAGAGAGGGGAATCAGTGAGGACACAATGCCAGCTCCAGGACCAGACGCAATTATGACACTTTGTTTTTGTCCAACATGTGACCAAAATACCAGGAAAAAACGCATTTCTTATGAATACACTTTGGTGAGTCGACACAGAAGGGCACAAATCCAACACTAAAGTACAATACCACAATAATGGCAGCATAACGTTCACTAAATCTTGACTGAAGCTCATGCTGTTCAGTATCACTTTTTCAACATAGCATTTGGAAAACAGCTTTTTCTACATAACCTTTTAACATATGTTCAATATTTAAGTGCTAATAAATAATAAATAACTTGTTTAGTTTTTCTAAAGCAAAGATTTTTGCAACCACTTAAACTTGATATCTTGTTTGGGAGGATTTCAGAAACACCCGTACCAGCCACTATGTGAATTGATTAAAAAATTTATTTTAACCGTGCAGCTACAAACACATAAACACACAAACACATTTATTCCCTTTCTCTCCAATCTCTCCTGCTCCTCCTTTTTCCAATCAGAACAATAGATTTATTCTAAACCTGCCATTTTGTGACAAAAATCAAAGGGACTTGAACTGAAGGGGACGGAAAATAGTTTCAACAGTGACAGGATGTCATAAAGGTAAGACACACAGCAAACCAGACAAGCTAGGAGGCCAGAGGCTGTCAACTACAATGAGCTTGCACCAGTAGACAGGCAGACAGCTATATACTGTATATATACAGACACACACACACACACACACACACACACACACACACACACACAAAAACCTCTAACACAAGCTTTTTTGCACTTAGTGAAATTAGTCTTGTGGGTCCGGCCTTAATATAATCAGTGTCCAGTTAATGATTCTAATGGGGAGGGTAGGATGTCCGTGTGTGTGTGTGTGTGTGTGTGTGCGTGTGTGTGTGTGTGTGTGTGTGTGTGTGTGTGTGTGTGTGTGTGTGAGTAGCTGCATATTTACGAAAGGTTTGTTTACGACAGATTGGTTGTAGGACAGATACAGTAGATAGATACAGTGAATGGCGTCTCCTGTTGCCGAGCGTTAGAGGTCAAGTTCATACTGGACTCTCTTGCCACCCACCAGCTGCCAGTCTCCGGGGACAGATGGGCTGCTTAAGTGTGTGCACACGCCTGTGTGTGTTTTTTTTTGTTTTTGGTGTGTGCGCACATGACAGAGAGAGAGAGAGACACTGGACATCCCTAATCCCCCGTCCCATCCAAGGCTTTAGGCAGTGTCGTGGTGGCGAGTTAGTAACCCTTCTTTATCCACAACTGTTTAAAACACCACAGGTACAAAAGTGACAAATTATATTATTAAAATAGCACTGACACCATCCAAGGTGGAAAGGTGCAAAGTAAAGGCCAAGATATATCAGAGTTATTAGTGCTGGAGTAATTACCTTATCGTGTCCCCAACTACATTCTCAAATCAGTAGCTGATAGAAACAAGCACTAATTTGTATTTTATTTCAGTGACTCTATGGAAATGAGAGATGTAGCTAAGAAAAGAGGAAAAAAAGAGAAGAGAAGAAAAGAGTCTTCTCTCAGGAGGTAGTTCAACCCCAATGAGTCAGCAAACTGAAGCAATGTTTGCTGATTGTGTGGCTTCCTTTCCTAATCAAAGTGTGAACACAAACTTTACTGTAAATGGCAGTAAGTACATGGTATCCTAATCTTTGGCGCTTCTGGAGTTGTACAGAAAGTAAACTCTCACAATTGTGGCAGGAGTCAAAAGCAGAACTCACACACTTAGACGCCACTGGAGAGGAAAATAATCAAGCTGTATGTAATCAATGAACCCGGCTAATAGGATGGAGGTAACACCCAGAGGTTAGAGAAGGCTTCAGTTTGTTCACATCCCCCGACTGGCTGGAAAAACATAGGCAGGAAAAGTGAATAGGAAATACTTCCTTCCTGCACAGCAAACACAGAGGGGCCTTTAAAAGGCAATGGAAACTCAATTCCATGACTACAATGTAAATATGTAATTTGTGGTCTTGTGTGCATATAAAGCATTTAAAACATGACAGTTTAATGGCACCGACTATGATGAGGCAGCAATACTGAACCGTCACCAGTGACCTCTCCTAATTCAATAAACCTCACTATTTATCACAAATCTCAATCTGCTGCCTTGTAACATTCAGGATGAAATGTTTTGCCATAACTGCTCTTTGCAGAAAGACTTTGATGACAAGAACAATGTGGATGGGGCAGGAAGATGTCATTTAGTAGTGATATGATTAGTGAATTAATTGAAAGTTCAATCAAAAGAACATACATCTGCTTTTATCAGTTTTATATCATTTTAATTGAATGTCTATTAGTTTTGGATTTTAAGACATGAATTCGGACTCTGGGAAACTATAATACATTTTCCATTCCATTTACAGCACAATTAAATCAATTAGCTGAAAAAAACAAGCAAAAGACGAAAGGTATATACTGAACTAAAATATTCAGTTTTCAATGATATAAGCAGCAAATCCCCATATTTGAGTAGCTAATGGGAATGTTTAGCATTTTCGTTTCTAAAATGTATAACAACTACTAATCCATATCTGCCTTTTTATAGACACTTTAAAATGTACATGTGCATATGTTTTTCATGTATCCCAGTGCTTTCTGTGAATGAGTAGGACTTTATCCACATCACACTGCTGTAGTGACGTACTGTACATGGAGGCTCAGTCACATCCATTGGGAGAGAAAGAAAGAAAAAACAGCCAGTCAATCTCCACACACGAGCTGTCGCTAAGTGAAAGGTGGGACCTTTGGGTGTAAAGTCACCTCTTGATTAGAGATGTAAAGATTTATGTATTGATTTCCTATCAAATCTATTCTCCTCACCGCCACAACAAACTCCTGCAGGAAAACACATGGAGGGATAAAAACACCATCTTGAGTCTGATCCCGAACTCTGACCTACAGGGTTAAGCCAATCAGCTGCAGCTTTTATCCTGCATGTGTCAGACATGCGTACACACTGGACTTTTCCTGTTCAGTTCAGTGTCCATGCTTTTGTTCAGGCCTCACAGACACACACAAGCTTTAATCTGACCAGTGTGTTTGGAGGATTAGAAATCAAAGCATGCTGCAGACATTCCTCAACCTCCCTCTCATAGCCATAACGGGCTATTTTGGCTGCTTGTATTCTTAGAAAGTTGAATCTGCCTGCAAAAATAGGACTATTTTGCAATGCTGGCCTGAGATGACGGCTTTATTATGCTTGTGATGGCAGACAGTGTTGGCAGCTGGCTGCTTAGAAACACTAGAAGCTGACTGAGGAGTTTCAATAGAGAGATGAGAGAATAAGTACAGGCTTCAAAAGGACAAACTGTGTAGAAAAGGGGGAACAAGAGAAACTGACTACAGCTTAACAGAAGCTGTTCAGTGTCAAATACAGACGGTAAAAGGAACACAACCACTAGAGAGTGATTAGAAGTGACGGACAGAACCAATTGAAAGGGGCTGAATTAGAGGTGATAGTGCCCCCTTTGTCCTGAACTTGCAGCTCTTCAATAAACTAGACTTAATGTAATTGGAGTGTGTAACTGTTTTCAAAATGTTGGTGTCTTACTGTCGTGGTAACAGCTGGGTAGTTTTCAATATAATCAGCACAAAGGGTAAACTGATCATCAAACCTAAACATCACATATCACACATTAGATCAACATAGTAACTAATGAAGTCCTTTAGGAGCTCAACACATATTGCCTAACTACAGGAAATACAATGAGGTGACGGCTCAACAAAACCAAAAGAAAACAAGCTGCCGAGGCTGCGCTTCACTGGCTGAAAACAAACAAAACCGTAAATAATGCAGGGAAACTGACGACAGCTCAACAGCATCACAAACTACATCCTCTAAAATGACCATGAACTTGAATCAACACCTCTCTAAAACCGAACACTGTAACCTTCATGAAGATGGGATTTATTGCAGGATTGTCTTATTAGACTGCAGTAGTTTTAGCGAGGGGTATTTAATAAGCCATCTCAGTGTAGATTAGCTACATTAACTCCCTGTATGTGGCTACTGGCTGTGTACGGCTCAATCTCTGAAACCCAAAACAAACAACAATGTTTTGGACCCAAACTGACAAGAGACCCATTCAGCTACAAGTAAACAGCTTAATTTTGCCATGTTAAATCACTGCACATGGAGGAAGAGCTGGCGTGTGGTGCTCCTTGGTAACGTTTCTTTGTAGGAGTAACAGTGAAAAAGTCAAACCCATGGCCTGCCAATAGCATCCTCGCCCACATACACACACGCTCGTTTTAAAGCTTTCCGGAGAGATGCTGTGATATCGTAGCGTCTGCTCCGGAGAGAAGAACACACGGCACTTAGCCCAATTGGATTGAGTGATGACCGATGGCGTGGCACATCATCATATTCATTTATCCATCCAGCCCTCCCCCTATTACTATCTCATCTAGAGGCTCTGAACAGACTGGGGCAGTGGATGAATGGATGGATGGATAGATGGCTTCTTTCAGCCCACATCCACTGTTTGTGTCCCCCCCGTGTACATCAATTAACTTCAGCCTGCAGGGAAAGAGACAGATAATACTTTACAATTAATGCAATGACAATGTCATTCTTATATTTTGGTGTCGTGTGGTCATCGTTGTGGCGTCTCAGTCTGCACTGCGGATTTTGCTGCTGAATTGTGAGTTCATTTAGCTGGTGACAAACATGGTGTCTTCTTCTCTCCAGCTGCACCAAACTCCTGTTCATTTTTTTCCCCCAGTAAAAACCAACCATACGCCAATTATTTGGAGGAAGAAACAAGTTTTCAAACTTGGCAATGATAATGAATTTTATCAGTTGAGCAAAATATTAATTTGCAGTATGCATGTCAAAGGGTTGACAGACATCGTCAAGATTATAACTGACACTATCCTGACACTAGCTCAAAGTCTCCTCTTCTCAGGGACTGTCAGAGACTGAGCAGTCTGGGTCAACAAAGATCACGACTGCCACGTACTGTTCTTCATCATCCGACGGCTACAAACCTGGCAATCTGCCCCCAAAGCATAGCTGGATATTAGCTAGATCAGGGCACACACACAGAACAGCTTCTCCATTTTAAAACTGCTGTATCACAGAACCATTCATGCACAGCTGCCACTGTAGTCGCACACAAGCACACCCTCCGACACCGTCACTGGTAAGAAATCAACACAATTCAGGTGAGTCTGACATGCATCGTACACTGCAAATCAGCCATCTGCAATACATGGCATTATCTGTAATAATATTTGTGTAGCTGGCAAAATAATTACTCAAGAAGCAGAGATTAATCATGTGCTACAGTACAATTACAGTTTCTAATTTTATTTTCAACCATCCACTTGAGTGCCTGGAAGTGATTTTTTTATGGCACACCATTTAAAATTACAAGCACTACAGTATATATCTATTTATTCCTGCTCACAGTCTAAGAGAATTTTATGGACAGCATAGTCTGACCCTTTTAACACACCCCAACGTGTACGCACACGCACTGACAGGAATAACTTTTAATAACTAATGCACAAGTGCTGTTTTAGCTTTGAGGTTTATTGGCTATAAATCACAGGTATTGCAAGTGATGTAGGTATATTGATACTGTGCACGTGTGTGTGTGTGTGTGTGTGTGTGTGTGTGTACACTTGGAGATGAAGTGTCCTCCACTAATGCTATTAGATAAAACAGATATCTGTGATCATCTGTGGCACAAAATAGCTAAACATACTAAAATGTCAAACCTAATGTTCAATCCAGTGTGCGTGTGTGCGTGCGTGCATGCGTGTGTGTGTGTGTGTGTGTGTGTGTGTGTGTAGGGGTGACTGGGAGGTGAAGGGCAGAGATTTGTTTTGCGTTTGGTTAGAGGCGGTTTTGTTTTTTGAAATGTTCTTACACTTCAAGTGGTGTATTGTACCAGAGTGCGTTTGTGTGTGTCTGTGTGTGTGTGTATGTGTTTGTGCATGTCTGTGTGTGTGTGTGTGTGTGTGTGTTGTTGCACACGTCTTTTTTCATTCGAGCAAAGCCATTAGATAACGTAGTGATTCCATTTGAAGCCTTTAGCGACATTGCAGTCATGTCGATGAATACTGCGCTGTGGGCACCACTAAAAGCATGGCTCTCAGCCTTGTGCACGTGCGCACACACGCGCACACACACACACACACACACACACACACAATCCAAATACACACACCACTTTTTTCTCTGAAACAAACACGCTGGATGAAACTGGGTGTGTCCCTGACTAAATGATAGAAAACTGACAGATTCAGTGATGATACTAATAAGAGACATTAGACTGCTACCAATGATATCAGCAAATGTTTCTAATATTAAAAACATATGAGGCATGTACTATATATATGTTGGAAAAAATCACCCTTTCCTCAGTCAGAAACTGCATTTTGGTAATTGTATCCAAGTACAACTTTTCAAATCCATAAAGAATATCCATCACACCTATCTTTCAAACTTTTCATCGCTCACTCCTCCAGCATAAAAACCTACTGTTGTCAAACCGTTACAAAATGAATTCAAAAGATCACAACAAACAAACTGAAAACAAAATGAATAGCCTATTTATTGCAGTGCTTTTTCAAAAGTAGCATATTCACAGGCATTATTGAGCCGACACGTCGCACAGTGTAAACAAAGGTGTTCATTAATAAAGTAGGTCTACTTTATATGATATATGGGGTTCCTTGTGGCTGATTACGTATACATCTATACAGCAAAAATTTGCTAAATTAGCTAAAAAAAGAATATTTTCCATAAACATATGAGTGCTGGAGAACTTTAATGTTATTAAATCAATTACAAGTTAAACTACTAAAGATTCCCTGCTTGGTTTTTTGACTGCTGACAAATCAAATAACCATAATCACTTTGAGCACCAGTATCTTCAGATTAGCATTTGTCATAATTTTTGACATCTTATTGACAAATCACTTAGCCGATTAATCAAAACAATAAACGTTAGATTAAACCATGATTTAAAAAATTAAAATATTGCAGCTCTTCTCAGGATAAGTGATTGGGGACAATAGAGGTATGGACCAAAGTAGTTTTTGCCCTCATCTCAAGAAAAGGAAAACTAGATGAACATTGTATAGAAACATGACATGAGTATGTGTGTGAGCATCCCAGGGACATCGCAACAATAGAATTACAGTGAGGCAGAGCTTGTTAAACACTGGAAGTTAATAAAGGGAGGGAGACAGACAGAGAGACCCATATCTGCGGGTAAGACAAGATAAAAGGGAGACCAACTGATATGAGATAGATGAATGACAGACTGACAGAAAGAAAAACAGACAGAGACTTCGGGTCAGTGTGGCCCAGAACAGACAAGACTATAAATAGATCCAATCCTCCTCCGGCTTACAGCCCTGAATCACACTGACCTGGCCTGCCCTGCATCACCAAGCATAGAGACAGAGACACAATGAGACAGAAAGTGAGAGACACAGAAACAGAAAAAGAGAAAGGCTGACAGATGGAGGCGTACAGAAAAACCAGAGAGGAGGAGGAGGCGAGTTTCTGACAATGATTTTATATGATCTCTCTTTCTTTCCCTTCCAGTCACCACTTCCTCCATCAACAAGTGACTCCAGTCTGACATCCCGTCGCTGTGAGAGGTCAGTCTGGTGTCAGTGGGACAAAGCTGAGGCTCATGTCTCCTACTCAGAGCCAACAGTGTAATGATGTAAACAAGATGAGGAGTGATGGGAGATAATAAGGGGAAAGATAAAGATAGTGTTGATAATGTCACAAGTCTGATGACAGTGGTGATAATACCAATGATGGTAATGAACCCAAAATATGTTACTTGTAGCTACAAGCGTTAAACACCAGTAGTAAGCTGGTACTTCTTTTGTTTTGGACGTTTTCAGGATCATTATTTATTTGAAATTAAGAAATGACATTACAGAAACTAATCCCAGTAAGTGTCTGTTACTTTGACATTTGGGGGTCGGGTTGTTTGCCGTCTTACTGGGAGTTTGGTGGAGGCTTGATATCGGTTTGATCTGTGTTCAGTGGGCAGACTGGTCCACCATAGGGTAGATGGGAGCCTCAACCAGAAAAGAAATGGCCTCATGGTCAAGCTAAAGGACAGTAAGATCACCTGGGACCATGAATGTCTCTGCAAAATCCATGGGAATCAATTTGATAGATATTGATAGGTATTTCAATCTGGATCAAGGTGGAGAACTGAACAATGTTGCCGCCCCCACTGCCACTAGCATGACTGAAAGTAATCTAACTACAGAAGAGCACTTAAATATTGTAAACTACAAGTACAGAAACAACTCCAGTGGCCCTTCCCTAATAAAGAGTCCACATTCATGATTAGAAATCTTACCATGACAGGTTTAAATTCCTGCGATCAATGTATAAAACTGTGACTAACTATGAGTCCAGGTTCACAGGTCATTCAAGTTTAATTTGTTCGGACCCTGTAGCTGCTCCCAGTCATTTCAAATTGTACTCTGAACACGAGTCTTGTGTTTACGTGGGTTAAACATGCTGTAGCTCAAGTTAAACTTATGATTATGAGAACAGGACTTGCACAGTCATAGTTCTTACGTGCTTTTCTGTTCTCAAATTTAGGATGAAAAACAGCAGCACGGTAGTCTGTATGCCTGTTTGTGTGTGTTGGGGTCTGAGAGATATCAGAGGAACTCAACCAAAACATGTAGTGACACACTGTGTATCCTTCTCCCCTCTCATTTTGTTTTTCACTCTGTTCTGCATTATGTTCTGCATGCTTTACGAGACAGTTTCAGTCAGCGCGTGTGGCACACTGGATGTGTTGAATTGAGCCATTAAATGAAGCTTTAAAAGGATGGTTTGGGTTATCTGACGTGGGATTGTATGAGGTAGTCATCCATAGTCAGTGTATTACCAACAGTACACTCGGATGAGCTCACAGTTTGGGTAAGTAGACACGAGTATCGGCACAGAGCCTGAGTGATGTGCTGCTGTGGACGGGGTCAGCAGAAAACACATGTTTCAGCCGGAGAAAAAAGCCGAGTGTACGCTTTATTTTGAGTATTTTCACAGCTTTAACTTGCCGTCAAAAGGCCTTTTCCTTTTTCGAGCTACATTTTCTCAACTGTTGAACTACCATATT
Source organism: Seriola lalandi dorsalis (assembly GCF_002814215.2). Lineage (NCBI taxonomy): Eukaryota > Metazoa > Chordata > Actinopteri > Carangiformes > Carangidae > Seriola > Seriola lalandi. The sequence continues at coordinate 1,305,318 of NW_019525499.1, forward strand.
ACTACACAAAAACACACCTGAGGCGCACACTTTATGACGCCGCCGATCAGCTGTTTGAGTCTGAGAGAGCTAAGAGTCAGCTGCATCTGGAAAAACATTTCACTGTACCTACACTTTCTTCGATGATACTCTATTTGAGCTGGTAAACTCAGTGAGCTTTGCGGTTCATGCACTGAATATTAAGGCATATACTGTTTAGTACATGCCAAGAGTAATATGAAAGTAATTAAGTTATATCAGTTAATTTATGATTACTCAGATAAACCTTTATGTGAGCAAGATAACCTGATTAACGTGTCAGCATGACACATGTCAATAGTCATATTATCCTACACTGATAATAGTCAAATTACTTGAGGGCAGATAGAGTTGAGGGGAGGAAGCGACGTGACAGAAAGACACTACATGAGGTGAAAGGGACAAGTGCATGCTGGGGTTTTAAAAACAAACGTAAGTTGACTTGTTATTGTAGTCTGACCTGCTTATTTGTCCCCTGCATCAACACAGTCAGCAGCAGTAGGAGCTGCAGCAGAGAGTCTGACGGACAGCTCAGGCAATGAAGGCACTTTAAAACCCTTAGTAGTCAAGTCTGACCACGCAGACATGATAAACAGGTTTATATTGAGTGTTGCTTACGCTCTCCAAGAATATTGTTATCTCTGATGTCCGTCACGAATAAATGTCCACAAATCCACTTAGAAATCACAGAAGAAAGACAAATCTTCAGAACTTGCCTGAAGATGTTTTCTTCAGTATAAAAGTAATCCAATGAAAGCTGTCTGTGCATCCATTTGAAAAGAGGAACTGATAATAGCTGATTCAGCGTGCTGCTATTGGCGGCAAACAAATACAGACCAAAAGAAATTGGGGGGAACTGGGGACATTTGACTCTGATCATTGACTCTGATTTCTGTTATTCACATCATGTGAATGTAATCACCACAATCAGTGTTATAGTCACGTGGACGAAGTAAATACAATTGAATTTTTCCCGTGAAGATGGATGCCAAAATACACCTTCTTTTTAGTGTCACACCTGACCTAGTTTTCTTTCTTTCGCTCCTTCTCTGAAAGGTAAACTGTTTAAAATGGACAGATGTCAACATCGCGGCGAAAGGCAACAGGCTGAACATACAGACTGTGGATTTACTGCTAGCTATCGTGGCTTATGTCAACGTTGTTATAGGATAATCAAGACATATGCTGGAGTAAACAAGAGAGCTGGAAGGGGCCGTTTCTCAAATGAACCACATAACTAATCCACCATGTATTCCCAAACTTCAAGGTTATTATTTTCCAAGGGGAAAACAGAGAAATAACTTACTAAATGTATATATTAGTGACTCTAGACATGTAGAGTGTGGGAGAGGTATGAATCAGAAGTTTGTTCAAATTTCAATTCAAAATGTTGTTGATATTGGGAAATAAGATATATAACTATATATACATATATATAAATATAAATTAATTCATCAAAATAGTGTCCTTGAATCCAAAAGTGAACCAATTGTAAGATGTTGAACGTTTTATCAAGTTTATACAAAGCATAGTCTTTAGCATCATCTAAAAGTTAACCAGCTCATGCAATAGAAACTAAGCTCTGTGGTTAGGTGTTTGTAACCTAAAAGCACCTTGGGAGTTGTAGTCAACTCCTCTCCTTTGTGTTTTTATGTAGGCTTACACTATTGAGTAGTTAACAACGAACCAGACATTTTGCAAGACCAGTCCAGGCTGTAGAAGTTCTCCAAAAGTCAGTTTCTGAAGATTGATTGATCTAACCCTACACAGGAAACCTCCACCTGTAGACCTGCTAACATACTGGAGTTTAGCACGTTAAGATGATAGTTTTAGAAATAACCTAAAGTGACCTGAAGTGTTGGATGAGTCGAGATGACCTTTTGTTATCACTAGATGAAAAGGGAATAACCAAAGTCATAAAGATTTACCCTTAAGGGATCATGAAGCAGGTTTGATGGCAATCCACCCAATAGAGGAAATTTTACTCTGGACCAAACTGTTGGATCACCAGACCAATACTGTCATCCAAACAAAAGAACCAACACCCCTGAACGAAAGTGGGAAATATTTCATATAGATGTATTGTGGTATTGTGCAGAATCCCTTTTTAACCTTCATTTTTTCATTAAATTTGAAGTGAGAAAATCCTGGGCATTAGTGCTGCATCATCATCTCATCATTTTTGTCCAGTGACCCCGAACTAATGTTCTTAGTGTCACTGTTCTCTCAAAATAATGGATGACAGCAGATAGCTTGTGAAGCATGTGAAAGTTTGACGTTCCTTTCACTCAGTGGAAGTGAGAAACACTGACATCATCGCATCCCCAAAAAGTAATAACACAGCTCAATATAAACAGGTGCCACCGGTGCTTTTCTTACATTGCTGCAGGTCCTGTTTCTTTCCCCCTCCTCTTATCTCAACTATGCTACACTGAGGCTAAGCAAATACAATATGAGATTAAAGGTAAATTAGATTTATCACAACTACTCTGCCAGTTCACTGTGCCATCATGTCATTATGTACAGCTTCCATTAGCATGGTACTGTTGCTAGTGTAACTCAACAACTACACCTAACAACGTTTAAAAAGATGTGTGATGACAACACCCAAATTAGTACTAAGAATAGATCTGGAGGCAAATACTGGCACCTTTATTCCAGCACATAAATAACACTGCCCGGGTTTCCAGCCTTGATGTGTCAGAGTGCAGCCTTGATCCTCGTTTTGTGATAACTAATCACTGATGAGCGGCTGTTCCAGGGAGACAGACAGACCGAGAGAGACACACACACACACAAACACACACAAACAAGAGAAGGGACAATGACCTCCATTGTGTTGAGACTGCCAGACCTTATGGTAAGACATGAAGAGACACACATGAACAAACATCCAGTTACAAAAATTTAATGCAGCCTGTAAAGCTGTGTAAAGAGTGACAGCTGACGTAGATCGTGTCTGACAGCTGAGCAGCGATACTTGCACAGCCTGTATGAGCAAGTTAATCCTCCTAAAAAGCAAATAATGATGTTGTTTTACATTTGCCAGGAACATTCTACCATTCCTATGTGTTGATATTTATGTTCGATATTTATGTAGAAGCTTGTGGAACAAGTCCTGTTCGTTAGATGTGCATAGACCAACGTTAACACATGGGATCGTACGTTGTATGGGCTTGACTTGACAGGGTGCAGGCTTATAACGCTTTGTGTAAGCGATGAGCTGCGCGCGCTGCCTGAGCTGCACAGGTTGGAGGATTATTATGCCTCCATGTATTTTATATCATGGCCACTTGCCAGTGATTAAAATAACTGTTTATTTACATTTCCATTTACAAATATTGCTCAGCTGCTGAAGCTGAGTTCAGTCGTCGTGCAGGACAAATGTGATTAAAAGATTTCAATATAGACAAATATTTGCACAGTGTACCTGGAAGGGTGTGACACATCATGACATGCAGGATGTACAACTCATTATTTTCCTTTTTTGGGAAGTACTGAGTTAATTAAATACATACCAAAGTCCACATAAAATGTGTCTAACTTTAGCCAATTATGGAAAAAATATCATCCAAGTTACTATTTTTATCTAAAATGATCCTAGATCTAGATCTGGATCTAGAAAAAGTGCTGAAATCAAACTCCCCTAATATTGTGGAAGCTCATTTTGTTATTATAATCCACTGGTGATCAAGTGGAGATTCAATCCACTAAACCTCCACAAAACCTGCATCATTGCCACATTTTCACAAAAGTGTGTCAAGGCAGCAGGCCCTGAATGGGACCATTATTGTGAGCAGACTTTTATTATGAAAGGCTGTTTTGATTGTAACCTTGGAAGCAGACACAAACGCACCAACTGTGTTGGTGGTGCACCAGTCAACACAAGTACATACTTCAACCAAGTCATGCAGCGGCACAATCAACTCTATTGAATTTATTGGGATACTAAAAACTGCTATTAGAGCTGCACAGCAGCTTTCAGATGGGATTATCAAATGATTTTAACTTTGCCAAGAGCCTGCAGGTACGTGTCAATTGTTAAGGTGAAACTACGATTAAACAGACAAAGCTGACAAGGCATCACACAGATGAGAGAACAATAAACTGAGTGTGTGTGATCGACTATGGGTGTGTGTTTGTATGCGGTTGGTCAAACATCCTCCACTTGGGAAAACAGCAGCCTTGTGCAAAGAAACCTTAGTGTAAATGGAGATAATGACAACAAAAGGTGAACAAATATTGACACAGATCACTATGTTGTGTGTGCATGTGCCTGCATATGTGCGTTTGTCTGTGTTTCTTTATATTTCGAGCCAAATTTGGATGTCAGCGCGGTTGGTTTGCATCTTGTAAAATGAAGAGTCAAAAGCATTCACCAGTTAAATGATCTGATATGCAAAGTGACGTGTTGTAGACAGAACAGTTTGTTGTTTGGATAAATAACAGCCAGCTTTAAAAAAGGAGATTACTGAGTGAAATGAGAACTAGAGAGTGATGTGGTAAAAGAAGTAAAATGAGGCAGGAACAGCGGTATTTAGAAATATGTAACTCATGACAATGAAGTATGTTTTGGCAGTATCAAAATAAATGAAACATTCAGGCAACCATAACTGGCTGAAGTATTTAAAGCCTCCGCTCTGTACAAGACTTAAAATATTTTTAAGTTGACTTAATTTTTATCTTGTTCCCACAACTAAATCAATCAATCTGCAGTCCAGCTGTCAAGCTGTTTTTAAGGAATTAAACTATACATCTTGTTTTTAGATCCAAATGTTCAGTAGGAACCAATGTGCTTGTGGCCGAGTGCCACAAGCAAGGTAAGAAAGTATTGAGAGATGGACTAAAGACCATTATATACTCCAGAACAGATGTGGGCGTGAACAGCAGGACGGGCAGCTTTTTACACTACACTTAGTGTCTGCGGATGTAAATAATAATTTCTATGATGTGACAATGCGATGGCAAAGTTTAGGTTCGGTTTTGGCACTGAAACAACTTGGACTGTCTTGGTTGTCATGGTTACAATATTTAACATGTGGTCAAGCTTATTTAACAACCATGGCTAAACGAAACAACACTGACTAACAGTTTGAAACAGGAACGAACAGCTGTCTCCCGTGATAAACTTGAGTGTTTTGTCTCTCTGTAACCACGTCACTACAGGACGCTGTCACTTGAATGTAAACATGTCGTTTGAAAAGACTGATGCTGTTTCACATGAATGCAGGAAGTCACCTAACAATAAAACAACCTGTGTCCCCCCCCCCCCCCGCAAATGGCAGGAGGGTCTCATCTCTTCTTGAGGTTAGCGGCTTCAGGCTACATTAGCTCCTATGAGCATAAAATAACCTGAATCTCCCATCAAACTGTTGGCGGTCAAATTGTATTGCGGGAAATTCAGGTTTTGAAAGTGAAAGCGTGAAATAAAAATAACAATATCTCTGGTTCGACAGCTTTAGATGAGAGCAATGCTAAACCAGGGGAGTACTATTTCCAACTAGCAGAAGTGTTTTTTTACCTTTCCCTTTGGTCTACTTTCAAACCATGAACACATACACCACACAGATTTTACTCTGGAAAATTACTCTGTGAATTAAAATCCCGACATGTAAGTTTTAACTTCGCTGGGTCCCGCCAGATTAAAGCCCTCAAAAACCAAAGTAAACAACAAGTCACATTTTTCTGAGGTCTTTTTCTGGAAAACATCAATTTGTGTGATTGACAGTCAGGCTTCCTCAGGCTTTGAGGACTTTGAGTTTTAAATGGTAAACCTGACCGCACTGTGTTACTATTCATTATACATGACACCCAGTGAATATGGTGACCATGTTATGTAATCTTGGCTGTCAGGTGTGATGGGTAGGATGCATGCAAGGTAGCCGTTACCATGGAGACAAGCTGCTTGATTGACAGCAGGAGAGTGAGTGTGTGATCAGGAATAGATTATCCCCTGGCATGTCTGCCACACACACAGTCAGGCAGAGCTAATGGTCTTTTCAGGAATTTATCAGTGTTTACTTTGAATATCAAAAAAAATGTAAAACAATGTGATTTGCCAAAGAGATTAAGGATAAATATTGGCAAAAATAGTATTAGCAAAACAACAATCTGTAGTTTAAACATTTGTTTGTTTGTGACAAAATACTGAAAATGCCAAATTGAATTAAGCTCCTCGTTTTGTCCAAGTCTAAAACCTCATGACATATAGCATCATAGAAGACCAGTAAATATTGAAATTTAAGTTTCTCTGAACCGCAACATCCTCAATCCACCTAAACCTTAAATAAAAAATACAGGTGTTTTTGTTTTTGTTTTTTTTGTAATAAAAACCAAAAAAACATCAACTTGACTTGTGGCTCACATGCAGAGCATTTATGCACATGTGAAGAATGGTAAGGTGAAACTTTTATGAGGCAGACAGGTGGAGAGAGACAGAAAAGCAAGAAAGAGACAGAAAGAATAAAATTTGGAGACTTAGGTGCAAAGCTTTGCCAGCATGATGTGATCACATCTTCACATACACACAGACAAGGACGCACACACCAACACGCGTTATTGCTCGATGCCTCTCCCGTGTGTGTATCAAACTTTATTGCCTTCTCAATCTTCCAACTGTCGCAATAAATAATCTCAATAAAAACCTCTCCATTATGAAAACTGTATTATTTCACTGTTGCTAACTTACTTACCTGTTAAGTGTAATTACTGCACCCAGCTCACAACTAAATATGATACATATGTGTGTGTGAAATCTTATACACTGAAAGAAAGACACACAGTGCATTCAACCACCTCTGTTGCTCTATCTCTGCTGTACCATGAATCTATACTGTATGTAGAGCTGCAACGATAAGTCGATTAATCAATTAGTCGATCAACAGAAAATTAATCAGCAACTATTTTAAGAATCAATTGATTGTTTTTACACATAAATGCCAAACATTTAATGGTTCCAGCTTCTTAAATGTAAGAATTTGCTTCTTTTCTTGGTCTTACATAATAGCAAAATGAATATATTTCACTTTTGTGTGGACAAAACAAGACATTTGATGACATGATCTTGGGCTCTGAGATTTCATGATGGATATTTTTCACAGCTTGCAACTGACAATTATTTTCATTAGCAATTCTTCTGCCAATTACAATAATTGTTTATTGTCTGCAAACTGTCGGAAAATAATGAAAATGTTCATCACAGTTTCTCAGATTAAAATGTGACGTCTTGTTTTGTTCAACCATCAGTCCAAAACACAAAGTTCAGTATTCAGTTTACATCTATATATAACTGAGAAAAGCAGAAATTCCTCACAGGAAGCAGAGTAGTAGTCTGTGTTTCTGCCAGAATAGAGTAGAAATATTAGCATGAGCATCTGCATGCTCCACACTGTGCATATAGTCATTATGTAACAAAAGCTTTCGAGCAATGGCTTTCTTCGGTTGTTATACATGAACACAATTATGCTGCCACTTTCAGAAGAGGGACACACAAACAAGACCTCCTCCATGACTCACACACATTGATGTTACAACAACTGACAAGTAAGCGCATACACACGCACGCACGTACATGCATGCACACACACGCACACATGCACACACCGTAAGATTCTCTAATGTAATGTAATCCAATGAAGTGTTGGCAGACAGACTTCCCTTTGAAACACACTCACTAGTTTCCCTGGAGTGAAGAGCACAGGCAGAATGGACACGAACACAGTAGGGTTGAAAATAATTATTATTTAAATCTTCAATTAATCTCCTGAAAATTCCATTATTTGGTCGATGAATTATCAGGTCTATGAAAAATCTGAAAAAAGGTAGACCACCAGACTGAAATTGTGCATCTCTTTGTGGTCACTTTGTATCACCTCCACAAGCAGAAATGCCAATCACTACTTCCGGCTTCTCAAATATAAGGATTGATACTAGGGCTGCACAATGTGCAAAAGAAATCGTATTGCACTTATTTTGGCAGATATCGAAATATGCGTTTTCAGTTGGAATGGACGTTCTTGCATTTAATTTTCACAAAAAAAATGTTTAAATGACGACATGATTTTTGTTGGGGCTTGTAGCTTCTTCCTTTATGTCTGGAGAATATGATTTGTGGGCTGAGGCGTCTCTGTAGCACCGCAACACTTATGGTGCTAACAATGCACAACAATGTTGAGACACGTTTCACCTTCATCAAAAAGATTGAAGCTCCTGCAATTTTTTGCAGCTCCTGCTATTTGAATATTGCACTTTTGCCATTGTTATTATATTTCGATTAATTGTGCAGCCCTGACTGATACTTTTCTCTACTTTATGTCATTGTGAATCTAACACATTTGTGGTTTAGACTATTGATTGGACAAAACAAGCCAGGTTCATCTCTTTTTTGTGTCCCCTGGAAACACTTTGGTTGTTGTCTGTGCTATTTGCTTTTGCTGTGTGTATTTGCATGCACGTTTTCTGAATTTCTTGTTTGTTGTCTATTTGTAGGTTTTCTTAAGTTGCAGTGAACGGAGCTCTCCGGGCCACCGTAAAAAAAGGCAAAATTAAAAAACTCTATCTGTGTTTTTCTTTTGCCATATGTGATATTACATTGAATATGTTATGGTTCTGGACAGTCTTTCATTCTACGGACGAAACAAACAGTTGAGAAAATAAAATAATAATAAATGATGAAAACATTGCTAGCTGCAGCCTTACTGTTGCTATTTTTGGTATATTTCATATTGTTAGTTGCAGCTCTGCTAACTTGAATATTCAGCTTTTAGTGATAAATCAATCCCCTCCAAAGTACCAATCTCAAAGAGCATCCTCCGTCCTTCTCACTATATGGCAAATTAAAATTTTATTCAACTTGGCTTCCACATGATGCCATATGCTTCGGACAGGGGGGATAATGATGAACAGATGAGAGAGAAAAAGAGGACAAGATGAATATGACAGGAGGAGAGTCTTTGAAAAACACACTGAACCTCAGTACACACACACACACACACACACACACACACACACACACACACACACACACACACACACACACACACACTCAGTATCAAAGTGCTGATAAGAAGGTTTGCATGCTGTGGGAAGACTGACACCACGCATGTGTTACAATGCTCTAGTTCTGTTTTAGACCATATAACCCTGACCATCTAACGCTCCTTTTCCATATCTACATCTTTCTCTTTCCATATATGACTCTCACTCTCTCCCCCTCATCAAATATTCACAGTTGGTCCCATTAAACATTCACCGCGCAGTGCTGCTACGTTTATCTGCCCTTCGCCAATCAGCCTCCAGCGAGTGCACTACAAGCCCACCAAAAGCCTGAACACACACACACACACACACACACACACACACACACACGTCGTCGTCTGCCTGAATGGCCTGCGATGCGGCAGCCTTGTGGAGAGAGGAGAGAGGGGAGAGGGGAGGAAATGACTAGAGAGAGGGAGGAAGAGGTGGCAAAAGAAACAAAGAGAAAAGAGGAAGGCAATGGCCGCTGAGGGAGAAACACATGAAAGAAGATCAGATGAAGAAAGGAAGCAAAGAAAAGGAGTGTGAGGGTCCACTCCTCAGCTCTTGTCCATGTTCATGTGAGAGCAGAGCAGCCTTGCACCTCAATAATTCAACAGTGGGACGAGTGCCGCCAGCCTCCCCCTCTCTCCTCCTCTCTCTCTCTCTCTCTCTGACATCACAAGGCCTTACCTAATAACAGTGTAAAAATACTCTCACTTTACAGTTCGACACAAAACGTGACACATAATTGTGACTAAAAATAAGATGATACACTGTCAAGATACATCTGACTTTTTCCTTTTGGTGTTCCATTTTTCAGTCATCTTTCTCTGATGGAAAAAGACACACAATCAGGTAAACGCAACCCGGCTCTGAGCGCTGCCAAAATGTGCGTGACCTACATTCAGTACAGTGCCTGAACGCATCCCAAAGCTGCTGCTGCTCCATTAGCGTGCAACTCACTCCAGTGTAGACAAGGTGTTAGTGTCACCCTCTGGGTGTGGAGTGACCCTAAAATCAAGTGTTGCCGCTCAAAACTACAGAGCTTGCATTTACTGTCCTTTTTCTGTGCACTCACACAGAGCAGGCCACTGACAATAGAAACAACTGATAACAAATACAGCTCTTATTAAGGTTGGCTGATATAGCTGAACTTTAAAATATATATCACATAGACACATGCATGCATGCAAAATAATCAAAGTGAGGTTCAACGTAAAAAACCTTTGTTCATTTGGTATGATATGATAAAAGCAAACATATGACATTCAATTAACTGCTGAGGGAAGCAGCGAATCTAAGAAGCTGTAACCAAAGAATTTTTGGCATTTTTTGCTTGAAAAGTGGCTGAAACCATGAACCCATTACCAAAACAGTTAACTGATTTTTCTTTTTGGGTGATTAATCACCAAACCTTTAAGCTATTGGGTTGTGCCGATGGACGATGATATCGGTGATCGACGGTCATCAGACATCAATTTCACAGGGTGACAGTGGTGGGACGATCGGACTATGGTTAAGACTGTAAGTAATGCTATCAACAATAACACTTGCCATATTACAGACTGAGCAGTGGATGGGTACATAGCTTAAGAGTGCCACCTTGTCTAAAACCAAACACAAAGGCAATCTAGAACTTGAGTTACCACTACAAATGAATCTAAAGCTGAAACAATTAGTCGCTTCCTTGATTGTCATTCGAAAGAAAGTTTACTGCCAATAATTGAAAATGGCTCCAGCAAGTCAGTTGAACCAGGCTCGACTTTTGCAGCGATGAAACACAGTGTCATGTGGAAATGGATCCCATTAAAGAATCAAACACATGCAGGTACATACTCCTAGTAAATACTCCATAAAGTTATTGACCCCACTCTACTGTTCTCCTCATAACTGTGGGACAGAGTATAACAGTGACTGTTCTGAGTTGTAAAACCTGTCTTGTGGTCCTATAAACTCCTGTGCAGCGTTACGCATGGATGTATGCATCAAAGCGGCCTCCCTAGGTTGTATGTCATCATCTTACAAGCACTTGTAGCAACACGCCTCCCTCAACACAGTCCCTTGCTCATTTTTAGGATAGTACCAATTACGGCACCAATAAGGACGAATAGCTGTCACTCACAGCTTCAGTGAGCAACAACTAACAGGACCCTGCCACTGAAACCAAAAAACAACTGAGCAGGTACACACCTGCTCTTATTCATATGGTGTCATTTGAATAAAGACAAGACCTGAGTTTGCGACACCCAAGAAGCATGGGAGGACTATGAGAAAATGGACCCCCAGCCATTTGTAATCATTTTGTGTCTCTGTGTCCTGGTAATCCATTCATTACAACTGAATTGACAGTTTAATGTAGAAAATAGTAAATGTCTGCAAAGTGCCAACAAACCTGAAATATACATTTATTCATAATACAAATACAATTAATTTTCCAATATAAAACTTGTAACTGTACACTTCCCTGACCTTTGTGAGTGGAAACCGTAGTTACAATAGCCACCGTTGTGACTGTAACTGAGACACATTTGTTTTTTTGTTGCTGCTGTTCAGACTTGATTAATGATTCTGAAAAATCCAGAGCTTTTGAGCAGGTTACCAGCCTCACACAGTTTTAATCAGTTTGATTTTCCCTGAGACAAAACATTCGTATGTCCGTATTTTAAATCTTATAACCTTAATAATGCTAACTGCTGCAGAACTGCTCTTGATAAAACTCTGAAGCGTGTTGAACCTCAGGCCACACCCCCCAATCAGTGATGGCACATCAGGTTTTTCCATTATCTGTCAAAGCTGATATACCTGTTTTGCAATCACCAATTATCAGGTGAATTTCAGCCCTATGTAACCGAGTGCTGAACATATTTACTACCCCAACAATATGCTTTATATTTAATTTACACTAACACGTATTAATACATAAAATTGCTTCATGTATACTGTTCTATAGTAGAATCTAACAGTTGGAAATTATGGATTTTAAAATGCATTTTTCTGTCAGTCTTAATTAATTAAACACTTAACCACTATGAGCGTAAGGGACGCTCAAACCTGCTTCTCACAGTAAATCCACTGATACATTTCCACATCAGTTTCATCACTTAACATTATTAGAGACCAAGTTCTTCTCCTTGTTTAACAATATCATGTGATGCAAGTGCACACAGCCAAGATGTTAAGTTGAAACTGTTGCGGCAGCAGCAGTTTAAGCAATGTAGTCGAGATGTCCCTCTCCCCAGCAACATTTTCCGGCTCCTCCTGCGAGATCAGGAAGTTTTCCGAGGCCAGATGAGATAAAATCTGAGATAGATCTGAGAAGAATCTCTTTTTGCTTGTTTATCAAACTGGTTTTCTTTTCATCATGAGAGATGAAAGCTTATATAACACATTTACTATAGTGATTTTAGGAGATAAAAAACAAGTATTTCTCACCCTCTCTCTGCATGTTTCACCTTGTGGTGCTGTAGCCTTTACATTAACATGACAGCATTTAGTTCAGATGTCTGCCGTGTTAGAAGTGCTATGAACATGTAACTAGATCCGACCTGGTAAAATTGCTTTTGAGACTTTTAAATAAAAGTGATTCAGTAGTTTATTTATATATGAGACCGACATGTTTAACTGCCATCAGATTAAAGTAAAGGGTGCATGTCTGAGAGGGGCTTTTGTAAATTTACTGCAACATCATCAGTGGACACTGTAAAAGCAGAAGACTGCTGATGACAGTGAGCTCCATAAATGGAAAGCAGACGAAAGCTGAGCGTGCAAAAGCAAATGCTGACTTCCTTATATATGTGTAGATATGCACGGTTCGGTTTTTGCAAAATGAAATGAGCTACTGTACTGAACCGTATGTCAGAAAAGAGATATGAAAATATCTTCCTTTTATTGTATTTTTTAAAATCTAACCACTGACTTCGGGATGTACAGAAGCCACAGAGAGGAGACTACACTATCTCCCCTTCTCATCAGTGAGCACAGAAAGCTTGTGGAAGTCCTTCACCACTGAAGTAAAAGCAACGCCAGCTTATGAGCACACTTCCCTTCTTAACTTCTGCTTCCCACGATTTTTATCAGGTAGTCTCTGCTGCCTCGGGCTAACATAAATTGTCGTTATCTAGTTCTGTAAACTGATGCTACAGTCAAAG
>NW_019525499.1:1323501-1324965 GCF_002814215.2 Seriola lalandi dorsalis
CACTTACCTCTGGCAGAGAGCTTTTTTGTGTTTATGATTTTAGCAGCATACTCCTGGCCGGTGGACTTCTTGACGCATCGGCGGACGACGGAGAAGGCACCCCTGGAGCAGGGAGAAATCGATAACCCAGACAACAGATCAGTGACAGCACTTCAAACGTAACAAAAGCTCTCCATCACATGCACATCTGTGTGACACAAAGGGGGGGAGGGGGGGGGGGCAAAGTGCATGTTTGTGCGCTGAACTTGTCACACACTAAGGTCACGCATGAATCACACACACACCTGAAGAGAAGGGAAAGGAAGTCACATGCATCATTAAAACAGTCTGATATACTGTGTATGAGATGTGAGAAGAGGTCCTGGCTGCTAGTGCGTGACAGGGGAGGGAGGGGGCTTGTTTCATTGTGAAAGGACTCAGTCATTAGCTCACAGGGAGAAACGTGAGTAGGGTTACAGGAGAATAAAAGCAACTGAAAGGCAGAATTATTTAACTGTGTCAATTTTTTTTTTTTTTTTTTGCTCAGATGCCTCCTTGAAATTGAGCTGTATTGGTAGATGGAGCAGCTCTATTAGCCACAGGGAGAGATTAGATGTTAGAGTGGCTTTGTAGAGAGGATATGCACTGTAACCTGTGGGTCCTTTGGTGTTTAAATCCTGAATATACAGTGGTGGTGCATAACCAAAATGAGCAACCCCCACAGTCTTGTTTGCAGCAAAGCCTTGTCTTCATCTTTTTTCTTTTTTTTGGCTTGACATATACAGTAGCCCTGCAGTCTGCTCAGAAATGCACAACAGAGCTGAATGACTGAACAGGAGCCTGGAGATGCCACTAGGCAACGGGTAAATGCAAAGGAGTTTTCGACGCGTGCTGCCTGCAGATAAATTGACAAAACAAGTTGGTCCAATGAGCGCGTGCCTCACACCTTTTGGGTCACAAACCGAGCCGCCACAGCGCTGCGATACACCTCTGAAAAACAACATTCAGGATTAAACACGAGCCTCTGTGGCGCTAACGTGAACCTGCCTTCAGCTTATTGTTGCTCAGGAGGTTCCCCTACCCTTCCCTGTTTTTTGACAGCCCCTCTCCTGCCTTGTCAACACTGAAGTAAACGCGCACAATGGCAGCAGAGCAGCAGCAGCAGCAGCAGCAGAGAGGAGAGAAACGTGCAAACACACACACATACACACGGACTGAATGCAACAAGAGCGGCGGCAGCGGCAGCGGTGGTGGTGGTGACGGTCGCTTACTTTCCGAGTTCCTCGTACAGCTGATATTCGTCTGTGAATCTGGTCGAGGTTACAACTGTAGCCATGTTGACTGAAGTGAAGGGGAGAGGGGGGAATCGTCTCGCGCTTTCAGTGGACGCCTCGCGCAGGTTTCGGGAGGAGAACTCGTGAAGACAGAGTGGGGGAAGAGAGGCTCGAGCTCAGAGTGCAGAGCAGGGAGTGGGAGGGGAGAGAG
>NW_019525499.1:1324985-1397007 GCF_002814215.2 Seriola lalandi dorsalis
GGGGGGGGGCGGAGGGGGAGCCGAGCTGTAGTAACAAAGATCCTCTATTGAGAAGATGTGTCACCGTGTGTTTTTTTTGTTGTTGTTGTTTGTTTTTTTAATAAATGAATAAAATGAAATAAATGAAAGCAAATTAAGAATTCAACTGGCAGTAGCATAAAAAGTGTTCAGATGATTTAAGCTAAGCATTCAAAAGTAATACTTAGGTCAAAGTGTGGAAGTGTCATCAGAAAAATGTACATAAAGCAAAGTGAGGCAAAAGAGCACAACTGTCCAGAGGCCCCAAAAGCCTCAGGTTAACTCCATATCAATTAGGTCTACATAATTTGATTCATCAAAAATTTGTCAGAAATTAGTCCAAAATCATCTACGCGATATCTACAAGATCCATAATGTGGCCTTGTGTTATAGAGAAACCCTGTGTCAAAATCTATGTATTATATATTTTATATTTTGCTGATTTATTGCAATGTTGTTGTAACTAGGCTGAAAACTTCAGCTGTTGTTGTCAAGAAATCAATACTCTGAAAACTTTGGGCAAGGTAGTACGGAAGTATCTTAAGGCTTAGGGGTCAGTGTGAAACCTTTGACCTGCTGGTGGCACTACAGAAACAGTTAGGGGTTCACCAAAGTCCTTATATGGTTCATCCTCAGGGAAACATGGACATCTGTACAAAATTTCAAGGCAATCCATATTTGAGATATTTCAGTCTGGACTGAAAATAAAGGGAAATAAAAATGAAAACTGTTTTGCAAAAGTGGGTGTTTATCATCTAATGCAATTTAAGACCTCATGTGAAATTTATGAGCTATATTTCTTTATTTCATACATTACTTTTATCATGTCTTTTATTTGAAATAATTTTAAAGGAAATAGTTTTTCTCTTTCAATACATTGAGCCCTCAAAAGAGAGATAATAAAAACAATGTCGCCATCCAAGCTGAAGCAGTAGAAGCAAAGAACTTTAATCCAAAAACACCGGATCCTACAATTCCCATAATGCAACCCAATAGCATTAGACTGTAAAACCCTCCCTGCCTGGTAAATGCCCACATCCTTAAGGTTACATGGTGAAGTTCCTAAGTTCATAATACCTTTGTGAAACCAAAGTAGTTCAGTATTTGTTACAATATTTCATTGGACTGTATTGTAATTTTTGAGACAGTAGACTGGATGAAAATAGGATGAATAAAAGCCAATCAAAGCCCACCTGAGAAAACATCAAACATACAAATGTAAAGCAGGAGGTGACCGTAGCCTGTGTTTATGTTTTTTGAAACCAGAAATTGTGGGCAGAGTGAGTCCTCTTTCTATTTTCTCCTCTCTGGCAATAGAGGTAGAGGTGGGATGCAAGCCACGCGAGATCTTTTCTGCTGTGCCAAGAGCTACAGATCCAGATTCAGTTTCCCCATCTTTGCCTTACATCTCCACTCCATGCTCTCAAAGGTAAAGCTGACACCAGAACAGCTGATAAGAGCAGCATCCTTGATGGACCAAGCCATGTAGTGGGATGTGATGCCGCAATATTTTAATATTGGCACAAAGCAATGAGCTGCATGCCCACAGTGTTATGGTTTTTATTTCATAACTGGGCCTCCCAAAAAAAGAGGAACTCCTCTAAATGTAGCATCAGGAGACAATAAGGATTTGCACCTTCTGCTGTTTGTTTTCCTCCCTACTTTAAACCAGGTTATAAATTATATTCAGCAATTAAATCTTATTAAAATCTTCTTGTTTAACAGGCACCTGCAGTTGATTAAAAAAAACTCCTCCTATCAAAATAATTCTGTACATTTCATTTGAACTTTTCTTTAGTCTTGCAGATTTTTTTAGAGCTGCAACAGTTTGTCGATTCATGGATTAGTCAACAAAAAGATAATCATCTACTATTTTGATGATTGAATAACAATTTTAGTCATTAAGCAAAAATGTCAAATATTTGCTGTTTCTAACTTCTCATATCTGAGGATTTGAAGCTTTTTCTTTGTCACTCATGATTGTGAACTGAATATCTCTGCTGTCATTTGCTGATAAAATCATTAATTGAAAAAAATAATCAGGAGATTACAATTGATGATAAAAATAATCGCTGCAGCAGTTCTTTTGCACAGAAGCCTCTCCGGTGGTTGGCATTAACTTTGTGTTTCTGAACTTGTCGCTGGTGATGACATTTTGTCTTGAAGCAGAGAGACAGCAGATTTATTCATGAAATGTGACATTTGTCTGAGGCTATTTTAAGACTTGAAGGGACAAGATTTAACATTTGTCCTTCAGAGATTGACCTATGTTTAAATACACATTAAAGACCTTGCACACTCTTTCTTTTCTTTACGACTCACCTATAATGTCCAGTCACTGTGACATCACACTGTGTTAGCGTCACTCTTAAAGCTGTTTGACTGTGACAGTGCATTTGCATATAGGCTATCACCTTCACACCTAAATGCATATGCCTTCACGGGTATCTTGTAACACCACCTCTACCCGCCTCATCAGGAATACCATGATGATCATCACCATCATCATCTTCATCATCATCACCAATGCTCTGTTCACAGTGTTTACATATTTATGGAGGTTAAATGTTTTTAAGACACCTGGCCACTTATTTTACCGATCAGTCCTTACCTTCTCACTGATTTGCTGTTGTGGGAATTTAAACGTATAGTATTGGTTGCTATGTGTTTGTGAGTGATCCCAGCTACACAGTAAGGTTACCATGACAAGCCTATGTTACCAACAAACCCAAAAAAAGGTTTTATTGCTCACAATTATAAAGTTAATTCTTGACCTTAGAAACAGCAGTTGAGAAAACAACCTCACCCCAAGATCAATTTAGTCGCTGTTCTGGAGCTCTTGGTCAGATCACATGGTCTTCAGCAGATTTCATAGATGATTGCAAAGGAGCTGCAGGAAGGTTTAGCTGACCCAGGAGTGGTGGTGCACTGTTCCACTGTGCAGTGCTGATGCACAAACAGGGTCTACATGGAGGAGTCATCAGAGGGAAACCTTACTTGCAACCTCACCACAAAAGTCTGAAGTCTGCAAAGCAACACCTGGATAAACCAGTCATTTTGGGAATAAGTGCTGTGGGTGGATGAATCAAGCTTTTTGGGCAACAATCATCAAAGGTGTGTTTGTAGGGGCAAATTCTGGATACAAGACAGCCTGAAAGAACCTGAAGTGATCTGCAGGAAGAGTGGCTAAAAATTCTTAAGTCAAGAGTAGAAAGACTCGTAGATAGTCACAAAAAGCGTTTGCGAGCTGTGGTATGTGGACTGTCAGTCGTGCCACTCTGTCCACAAGTCACCCCGTGAAGTTTTCTCACCACTGCCAGTCATCTGATGACTAGCCACCTTCCTCCACAGCTGTTCTCGGTTCAGTCATTAGCTCCCTACTATAAATAGAAAGCTGTTTGCCCTTTCGTTTGCCAAATTATTAATTCTGCTATGTAGCTATTGTCTTCCTGCCATTTCTGCCTGCTTGTCTGTTCAAGTATGTAACCTTGCCACCCTTTACTCAATGCATTCATTGCCTTTAAAACACTTCCATTTTCTGCTTCCTGTTGCCAGTACTACAGACTGTAGAACTGAAAGGTCGACAAGAATTTTCTTGATAAAATAAACAGTGGGAGATTTGTTTAATAAATGTAATATTTCTCTCTCTGTGCTAAATAATGCAGTACGGTGTATTTTAAATGCTCAGTATGTGTAAATGCAAACATGTGAATTTCCTGTCTCTTCTTTTCCTCTCTGCCATGCCACTGAACTGTGAGTGAATATCTGGAACGGTGTTTAGAGAGCATTGCTGGCGATTAATGAGTGTTTGCAGTGAGCACAGGAGCAGTGCAACCAGTTTCTGCCATAATTACAGGGAGCCGCTCTGATATGAAAGCCTAATTAGCGAGGGTGCAGAGGTACCGTCGTGGTAATTGCTGAATTGCTGTGTTTCTCTATGATGTGCCTGTCAGATGAGTCTCGAACAGGCTGTACAGTGGCAGGTTTGAAGGGTGGGTGGTAACAGTTGAGTGTAGAGCAGCAGTTTCCAACATGTCAGGCTCGTGACCCCTTAAAACAAAGCAGTATCTACTTGCAAACCTTTGTCGCAAGTTGCATTTCCCCAAGAGTTCTGAGCAAAGTGGTTTCCATTCTAACCTGATTGTGTTGTTTGAGTAGGGTAATTGTAACTGGTATTAAAACCAGTTAAAATGTTTTTTTTGGCCCTACTGTTAATCATCTCGAGTCACCACCTCTATGCGCTATCATGCAACCCTTTGCAACCAGTGGTGTGATAGACCAGTCAGTTGGGGAGTGAGACATGGGGATATTTTTCCTTGAATCTTGTGATTTTTGACAACTATGGGGGATTTTGCCTTCTATAAAACAGTTGTAGGCTGATTTCCATTATTCTTAGACTCATTATTTTTAAGTTTGATTACTTTTTCACTAAAAAATATGGTGGATTCAGTGTTATTTCACCAGCTTATAACTCCTGCCTGTGTGGAGACAGTATTTGAAACAGCATTTCGTGGCTCATGTTGTGAAATAAAACTGTAATGCTTTATTTAAGGTAAGTATAATTTATATATATATATATATATTACTACTGATGGTATGAAACTAAATTTGATGATTTCATCTAAAGCTGGAGGTAGATAGTAGATTGCTCTGGCATGTTTGGCCAAAACTGGATATTGTACAAGATGAAGCCGTTAAAATATGTAGCGGGGCATTTTGCACTATTCCAGTACCTGCTGTACTGATAGAAATGGGAGCAAAATGGCTTGTGCATACAGTTTGCAACACTGGCGCTGCACATCGTCGTCCTTGCAAAGATCAGTCCTGATGATGTGACCCAAATATTTTACTTTGTTCACTACATTTAGCTCTTGCTCTGCCATAAATAATGAAGGAAAAATTTGCTTCTGATCCTCCCTGGTTTTAACAATCATGACAACACTCTGTTTAGAGTCAAATTTAATGTCATACTTCACACCATAACTTGAGCATACTCATCATCAGCGGGAATCAGATGGTTAAAAAGACCATCCCCCATCATAGAGCCAGTCTTACACTCTTAACTTTTTAGAGACACCGTCCAAGTACAAAAGAAAACAGCTGATATTACTCCCTCCAGCTAGACCATATTGGTCACTAGGAAAGGCGTAGATATACTCCCCATCAAACTTGTATGGTTTGATGTGAATACCAAAAATGCAAGATCTTATCATATATGGGGGGACCCCTCACTCTTGTAGTTTTCATTCACATACTATGGAAAGCCAACTCTGACTTTGTAAAGCTTAATATAAATGAAATAGATACAAAGGAGGGGAAAAAATGACAGTAAACAAAATGACAAACACTCCTGCAGTACATAGCATGACAGGGTGGGGTATTTAAAGTAGTCCTACGATGTGCAATATGCTCCAAAAGCTAAACCTCCTTGTAGTGATGATACAGTAACAGCAGTGCTGTGGAGCCAAAAGGGAGTGACTCATTCAACAAGAACGTTTTCAACTTGACTCATGGCTGCTCTGCGTATCTTTGACGAGCCCCTCCTGCCTCATGCTGAACAGTAACATCACAAGACTTTTAATGTGAGTGTATGTGTGTGTGTGTGTGTGTGTGTGTGTGTGCTGTGACCACTGTCATTCCTTAGCACAAACACCCAGGGGTCAACCCTTCCTATCTGCTGCTGAGCTGCACTGAGACAGTTCATTAGATCCCATTCAGTAAATCTTTTTTCAGGTTTTAACCTTAAAAGTTTCTTTTGGGAACAGTCTGTCATGTACAGCACATTAGAGTAGATCTCTTATCATTTTTTGTCAATTACTAAATTGTCACATTGTCCCAAGTAAGCATTTAATAGTACATCAGGGCTATTTCAGTGCTTAATGGGCTGCAATTTACGGTGCAAGAGACTCTGGTGAATGTGTCCCCATCGAGTCGTTGATACCCCTCTGTCTCACTGAGTGAGCGTTGAGAAAGTGCTGCATTCACTTTCAGTGTGGAACAGTTGGTAGAACAGAACAGTGTCCATCACAAGAAAATAAAAAAGTTATATTTTAAACAGTGTCATGAGCCTATTGTGTTTAACATCACGACTTCACCAAAGAATCTTCAGATGTGAAGTTAGCCTTACCTTCAAATGATTATCCAACAGTGGATATGACAGCTCCCTCCCACATACTGGATAGCACTGTGTGTTCATGTGTGTGTGTGTGTGTGTGTGTGTGTGTGTGTGTGTTTGTGTGACGACTCCTCCGTGATTTATATCATCTGACGGTGCCTTATTTCTGCGGGCCATCGCAGTGTACTGGGAATCAGATGTGTGGGCATCTAACCATTGTCTTCATCAGTTCCTCACATGTATGAGACTCTGAAGGTGTCTGAGCAACATCGCTACTGTTAACCCGAAGCAGTCTCATCTAATTTCATCACAGGAGTCTAGTTTGGATGGTGTGAGGTTTTCTTTGTGCCTGCACGTATACCAGAGGTGAACGAAGTGCCTTCAGCTTCAATGCTCCTTGGAGGGATGTCGTACAGGCCATGAACTGTGCAGATGGATATTCGTTGAGAATAAAAAAGCCCCTGGTTGTTAGATTTCCAGTATTTCTCATGAAGACTGGTCACAGAAAATGTTTTGATTTAGCAAAACTGTGTGTGTAGGAAAGAACGAGTCTCTGACTCGCTGCTCTGTATTTTTTTTTTTCTTTCTCTATTGCAACTACTTCATTTACAAGATAAGAGTCTACAGCTCTGTGTCTTAAAACAATAGTCAGGTGCCCATATAAATGTTGAAACTGTCACAATCTGACCCTTCATGTGAACTTCCTGTTTCACTTTGAAATTAAGTTCCCTATGTTTCCGTTTTGATTTCACTTCCGTTCTTTGTGGGGGGTTTTTCCCGCCATTTTTCTGTTACACCTATGTCTCATTAGTTAATTAGTTCCCTGTGTATTTATAGTCTTGAATTGTGATCACACCCCCTGTTCATACAGACCAAAGAAAGATTTCAATCTGAGAGATGGAGGGACAAAGTTCAATTCTTGTTCTGTTCTCAAATGAATTCAAAGGTCTATCTAAAGTTTCCCTAAGGTCCCTAAGTTGATCATATCAAGTGGATATCTTCCAAAGTTATGTCTTTTTAGTATAAAATTGCCTCTTTGCATTTCCCCGTTGAGCTGTAGTAAACAAACAGCAACAAAAGGGGGAAATTTTATACTTAAAAGGCCTCAACTCTGACAGATATCCATGGATTAAACTAATTGGAAGGGCTGAAGCCTCACAGCTATTCGACAGACTTGACCAAATTACATTTACATTACATTTACTCATTTGGCAGACACTCACGCAAGCATGGGACAAAACTAAAGCTCAATGCAGAGAGCTTCGTGTAAGTACTACATCTGTTTAATAAGTGCAAGAAGATCAAGTAAAGAAGTGCACCGAAAGTGCATTGTAAGTGCTGGTTAGGCATGTCATGGTGTTAAAGGTGTTAGGAGAAGGGGTGCTCTTGGAAAAGATGAGTCTTCAAGAGATTGTTGAGGATAGAGAGGGACGCCCCTGCTCTGAGAGCATTTAGCTTGTTCCACCATTGGGGATAAAACACACAAGAACAGTCTATACTGATTCACTTGTGTCATATGGACAAACCTCATGGAGTTATAAGACACCAGTGGTGAAACGACTGCTTATTGTACATATAACATTGCATTACAAACAAGGCCTTTGTCTCCCCTCCCAGGGTTTTCTAATAAAATCTGCCAGAAAAAAGTTTCCCTTCCTAAAAGACAGCTGGAAAAAAACTCAAGTCAACAAATCCTCCAACCTGAACTAAGTGTACATGACTCATGAGACACTTGAGTTGCTGCATTTGTAATTGGGAGTCAGTAAATCAGCAGCAGCTTCTGATGTCATGTGTCTGTTTTGTCCACTTCCTACTGTATGCACCGTACTCATTAATAATACTTAAGCTGTTATCTTGCACCAATGCACTCAGGTACACACGTCCTTGCAGACTCAGAGTCTTTGCTAAACAGTGACGCACAAATCCAAGTGTGCTACTAACCACCAACCCCATCTCTTTGTGAATGGCTATTGAGTCCTACATTACTAAAAGCTAAAAGCTACAGTGCACAGGTGGTGTAGGAAATTATTTAACCTTTTTTGAAAACTATACTATTTGTGACCCACGTTTTAAGATTAAATCTTCAGTAGAAACGAGTGGAGACACAGACAGCGTAAGGAAGTCAAAAATTATTACGACAAAGTAACGCATTATTGATTTTGTTCTTTTAATGGGATTTGTTAACAAAATATAGAATACCTCCAGCCTCATCCTGTAAACATGAGGATTTTCCAAGTTTCATTTTATCTTCACTATAACTAGCTGACGTGTGTTATGTATGCACTGACGCTTTTTCACTAAACAAGACATTTTAATCTGATCTACAAGCACTTCAGACATGACAGCCCCCTGCAGCCCCTGGGGAACTCTCTCTTCCCTCCTCCACTCTTTTGATTCCACTGTACACCACAGAGCTCTGAGCAAAACACGGCTAATACTTCTAACTCGATCTTTCAAATGAGCACAAACAAGTGAGTGGGATGAGGAACAAAATGAGAAAGAAAGACGAGGGAGAGGGGGGTGGTTTTGCAGAGGGAATGAGCAAAGAGCTGAGGGATAACTGGAGGGAGAGAGGGTGACAGAGAGGGAGGAGGAGGAGGAGGAGGAGGAGGAGGAAGAAGAGGAGGCAAACGTGAGAGTTGACCAGAAGGGGAAGAAATGGTGAAGAAAGACAGTTGAATATTCATTATCAGGCCACTGGGGAGAAATCTACTGTCTTTTTGCTACTGTGTGACACTAAAAGACTTCTACATCCACGCTCAACAATGCTGAAGCTGTTCACTGATCCGTTCCTATCAAGTTACATCAGCATCACACCTAATCAGACAGCATGAGCCCAAACTAATGCTTCCCAGGCACAGTATCCCCAGGAATTACATCCATACTAGATGGTGCTGCACCTCATGCTTTAGGTCTTTTGCCAATGTTCAGCGCCAGCTCAGGAAGTAGTGTGTCCTTCTCTCCAGTGACATCACTTGAGTTATTTATATCAGATTTTCGTGCAGCTCCCTCTGGAGCTACAAAAGACCACAACTATTCCTTTACCATATTTTATCTGCCATAACCACAGTCTTTCCCTTAGTGTAACCATACTGTCGTTGCCATTCGTAGATAATCCAAAAATGTGAGGGTTTTAAAGACGTTGTGATTGAATGTAATAGAGAGGTACATTTTTGTATTTTACAGGTGTAGCATAACAAGCACCCCATCATTATATGGAACGGCTGTGAAAAATATCCTTTGGAAAAAGATCCATCATAAAGACAGAGAGTGGTGTCGGTGTAAGGCTTAACTAAGAAATTACTGACTGGTGTGATTTGGTATTAATTATAGGGAAAATTGGAATTTACATACAAGAAAAGTGAAGCTCATGTAAATGTTAATTTCTTTTTCATTTATTATTGGAAATTCTATCTCCATATATGTTGAACTGTATGCGTGCCTTTAGACAAATTTCCCTTTTCTTGCATGTATTTCAGTTACACCAGCAATTATTTTAAATTAATTAGGTGCAAATGTACCAATTAAACACTCTATGTCCCTATAATCAGCGAATTACATGGTCTTTTCTGAGAAACAACTTGAAAATTAAATAATTAGAAAATTCCAGACCTGTAAAATAAACCTATGCAAACAGGTTTGGTCCATGACTTCTCTGTACAGATGTTGTGCAGTCACTTACCACTGAGTTTTTGCATTTATGATTTTATTTAGATCCTTTCAATTAGATTCCCAGCATTTTACAACACAGTCAATAAGTTTACATTCGATACCATCAGTCCAGAAAAGACCTACTGCTACAGCTACTGAGCTTTTGTTGGTTAGTCACTGCTGCAGGGACTGGACACTGTGTGGTAGTCAGAGGTCTTTCAAAGGCAGAGGAGTGAGCCACAGTATGAGCAGAAGTGACTCTATATAACCCTTAAGAACAAAAGAACACGGTGACATTTGACAAACACAACCGCCGTGGGTGTCTTTATGTCATCCTTTAAAAGTCCTCTAGGATGATTAGGACAGGAGACATGGAGAGGTCACCCTCCGTGACTTTCTTCCTCTTCCCCTCTCTTCAGGCCTCACTTCCACATGCACGCACTCTATCTCTATCTGTATTAATCAAACCATTCACGAACACAGGCAAACATGCTTGATGACACACACATTGCTCCCTATGCAGGCCAACGATGGACCAAAGTCACCCTGCTGCAGTTTGGCCGCAGGATAGTGAATGAGTCAGCTCGCTCAGCCGGCCACACAGCGCTGTCTGCTTTGTCTATCAGGCTGCCTGTTTATCTGCCGACCTTCAGGATTTGATTGTGGGTCTATCTTGTCTATCTGACCTGCTCGGTCATCCGCTGGTCTGTATTTTACTTTGCCTCCATCTCTCTTTCCCTTCCACTTCCTCATGGTTCAGGTGTCAGTATGCTTTAAGTAAAGTCCTTTTCAGATCATTGAACAGCGTCTGGAACCTCCTATCCCCAAAAAGTTTTAAACCAATGATACGACAAACATGCCAACTTCACGCATGACCAGATGTCTGGAGGTGATAAAGTAAGAATAATTTGAACTTCTCTCTCTAGCTCTCTTCTTTCATTCTTCAGACAACTAATTCACACAATTACTTGTGTCACTTTTTATGTGTAAAATAAAGGGCAACACTATGAATACATTTTAGGAGAGACTGTCTTCAAACTGCATACCCATCTGAATAATACATTGCATCTCACCTCTCTTTGATAAAAAAGTATTCAGCTCCGCCTTTGAGTGTGATCATTCCTAACAGGTATTAAGACTTGCCTTCAGATGTGTTCAGATGACACAACCTAGTTTATTTGAAGCATACTGACACCTTTCAGTCCAGTTAATGGTGCCAGATGACATATCTAGTAGAACAGTGTGTTCCTCTCTAGACGTGAACCCACCTTCTTGAAAAGGGCTTTTAATTTGCATAGTTTGCAGTGCTTAATCTTCATCATCCTTTCTTTCCTGCCATCCACCTCTACACTATTCTCCTCTTGTCCATCCAAGCCGAGCCAGGGGCCCCACACCCCACCATGGAGCTCAGGGTCAGCCATAGGGTCATCAGGTGGATTCCTGGCCGTCACAGCTGTCTGGTTGTACTCCGCCAGCCTGGTCAGCAGATGTTTTACTACCTCTGGACGAGCTTCAGCCAGGTCTGACCTCTCGTAGGGGTCAGAGGTGATGTTATACAGCCAAACTGACTTCCCAAGCTCATTGCGCCGCTTCTCGAGTTTCTGCCACCGTTCTGGACCAACAGGAAGAGCCTGTGGTGGTATCCAGTCCCCGTCCCCTACATTTCCTGTCAGTAGCTTCCAGTCTCCAGCCCTTATCGCAGCCCTCACAGCTGTGTCCCAGATCCCAAACCCATTGAGTACCAACGCCTTGTCATACGGCTCTCCGGGCTTCCTGGAGACTGGGTCAATGTTGAAAAGGATTTCAGTACGAGGACAGGGTAGGCCCTCACTGATAGTGCCCCACACATTGTGACCGTCAAGGCCACGGTGGGACTCCAGGGCCCCGGCCAGCCCCAATAATGTGGGATACCAGTCAGACACATGGATCAGTGCTCTGCTGACTACACTCTTCTTCTTCAGGAGGGGACTATGGACAAAGCCTACAGCCCGGATGCCCCCCTCCCAGTAGGTCCCCTTGCCACCTCTCAGCGGCCAGTTACTCCCTCCAGAGAGCGGCTGCCCACCGTTATCAGCTGAGTAGATCAGTACTGAGTTTTGATAGAGCCCACTAGTCTTCAGTTCCTGAACCACTTCTCCAACCCCGTTATCAAGGCAGCTCAGCATGGCTGCGTAGTGGCGCCTGAGACGATTGCCCTGGGAATCATAGTGGTGCAGAAAGTTATCTGGTACCTGCAAGGGTGTATGTGCGGCCTGAAGAGACACGTACAGGAAGAGGGGTTTATGGGGATCGTGGCTCCTCAGGATCTGCTTCACTCTGGTTGGACAGAGGGAACATTGGAAGGTTTTTAAAAGACTTTTATGTTTGTTTCTCTTAATATATGAATCTGTTCAATTTAATTTATGCTCACCTGTCTATGTAAAGCGAAGTGGAGTAGTTGCCGGTCATCTCCCAGGCAGGCCTATCTCCGTCATGCAGGTCAAACCCACAGGCTTCAGCCCCATCACAGCTCTGATAGGAGAAGTGATCTCCACTGCCAGTCAATGTGCCCAGGAAACTCTGAAAGCCACGCCCTGTGGGGAGGCAGCTTGTCCTGCAGAAGCCCAGGTGCCATTTACCCACCATGTGGGTGGCGTATCCGGCCTCAACCAGACGCTCTGGTAGGGTGGGAATGTGAGGGGGGAGGCAGAGGGGCTGACGTGGTCGGATGATTGAATGCTGGAGTCCGGTGTGAATTTGGTAGCTGGCACGATCGGGAGAGTGTGAAAAGAGAAGTGAAAAAAGACATGTCTTGATAAGATCTATATAACAACACAATAACTGGAACTTTCACAGATGGTTTAAGAAATGTTGCACCCTTGGATGCTCTCACAGTATTACTCATCATCGAGCCAAAATGTTCAGTGATTTTAAAGAATTATTTTGAGCTCTAATTTGAGTTTTTCATTTTACCCACTTTGTGTCTGCAAAATTTCTGCCAGAAGACAGAAAGTCAATAATACAGATACGTTCTGCTTCTGTCATGATCATGATAAAAAGTTTCAAAACAGGATTTTATTCCAATAAAACAGGATTTAGAATGAAAATAATGCTTGTTTGATTACTGCTTCTTTTTTTACCCATGCATAACTTAAAATACAAGCACATTTTGTTCCGGTGATTAGATAAGATAAATAATCTAGTGGTTGATCTCAGCATTACAGGAGGAACAACAGTATAATTTTATTTCTTTTCTGGCCTTGGATGGATGTTTCCCCACCACTCTTCATGTTACCAAAAGACAAAAAGCCTATCTTTATTATGCATAATTACATTATATGAGAACTGCTGCAGAAACTGAATGATTATCCCATCAGAATAATGATGTAATGATGAGGAAATTACTCACCGCCCTGTCATGAGTTGACTGCGAGAGGGTGAGCAGATAGGCTGGACATAATAATTTTCAAGTTTGACCCCCTCTGCTGCCAGCTGGTCCAACACAGGAGTGCGGATGTCTGAGCCGTGGTAGCCAATGTCTCCGTAACCCTGGTCATCCACCATGATAAAGATAAGGTGAGGAGGTCTGGGCCCTTCCACCTCTTCGACGCCGACGCCTTCATTTAAAGACAATACTTCACTCAGGCAGCCAAGGCCACTGAGCAAGGTCAAGGCAATCACCAGGAAACACACCGAGCAGATTCTTCCCGTCATCTCCAGAAAAACCTCTGTAGCTAATATCTACAGAAGTGTGTATTTTCTGTTCTGCTATGTCTGCAGTCAATAAATCTCAGGCCGGACCACTCCTGCAGAAAAATGGGCAGATCTGTGCGTCTGAGGAGCTCGTCCAAAAGCCTTATCTGTCCATTAAGTCTGAGTTGTCATCTTTTTCTGGGGATTATTCTTGGTTTTGTGAGATGGGGCTGAGCTGGTGCCAGCTGCTGTGGTGGGTGGAGAAAAACTGCTGTCTCTAAGATGGGCAAGACATTAGAAAAGGGGTGTATGTGTGTGTGTGAGAGACTGAGAGAGGCTTCCCTCTTTGCAGTACCTTGCTACATTCCTAGGTACTTCCAGGCGCCTCATACAGTGGCTGGGAAGATCTGAGCAACTCAAATAAACACACACACACACACACACACACACACATTGGAAAACAATAAAGAAACAGGAGTGCTTTGATAGCTGCAAGGTCATCATGATTGACGTTAGCAAGATTTATACAGAAAGAAAAAAAGGGCCGAGTTTTGGCAAGAAAAAGTTCAACAGGTGACGCTCACACCAAATGAAACACTAAGAGACCTGTGCTGCTCTCAAAATTCCCCGTCTTTTGTGTGTAAAAATTTTTGATTTGCAACAGCAATAATATTTTTTCAAAAAACAAAATTTAACTTGGCTCATTGTGTTTGTTTCCTATGAGGGCTCCAACAGAAAATGTGCTTCTCTGGATGATCCACAGACCTCACTGTAGCTGTTTTCATAGGGACTATTTCTTCAACAGAAACAAATGTTCCTTTGACCTCCATTGTATTCAGGTGGCAGAGGAAATCTGTCAAAACTTGGGAAGTGAAAGTAGCTAGAAACCACGACAGGTAATAAGAAGCCATGTAAATTGTAACTTACTGTAGCAGAAGCAACGGTTTAAAGCCAATCTGTAATGAAGCAATCTGTATTACTACTATCGCTGATATGACCACTGTTATTACAATTACTGTCACTAACGCTGTAATGACTGCTATTCTTTCTGACTGCCACTCCTATTAAAGTGCTATTACGATTGCTACAGCTAATATTTCCACTGATTTCCCGTATTGCATATTTCAAAGTATACTGTAAATCCCTAATGAAAATCAAATAATCCCTGTCATTTTTTATTTTTATTGCATGATGCTGCTCAATTAATAGAGTCACCCGATGACAATTACCGCCCGTGCTGGGGCGGTGAAACCAATCCAACTACGGAGGAACATCCTGTGTTGTGATGAGAATGCGTATCGATTGCATGGCTCTTAGCCTTCACCTCACTGCTGTCTCCTTCCCATAATACTGAGAGGAAATCAATGCCTCAGATACGAGTCCATTTCCTAGGTTGTAGAAGGAAACTCATGTTGTCTCACCCTGTGGGAAATTTCACAGGCTTTTTGCCCACAGTGAGAGTGAGGCAAATGCTGGAGAGATTGAGATCTATGGTGGGAGAGGGAAAGACAACGATGAGGTAAGAATGATGCTAATCAAGTGGGGGAGGAGGTGATAAACTGAGGTGGATTAGATGAAACAATTGGTGGGAAATAGAAACATATGAAAAGGAATATATAACGTAATAAAAAAGAGAAGTAAAAGTGACAAGGGGGGGTAGAAAGGAAAGGAAAAAGATGCATAACTGTGAGACAGAAAGCAATAATGTGCATGTGAGAAAAAGAAAGCTTCACTGTCTAAGATGAGAGAATACAACATAAACAAAGTGGCATAAAAGGAGCAGTCACTTTGTCTTGCTGTGTATGTACGTCTGGGTCTCTGGGTGTAGCCATCAGTTTGCCTCAGGGAAATGCAGGGCGACATGAACTCCGTTTTACTGCTAAGAGGGGGGAGGACATGGAGGGAGGCTGTAAAAATGGAAAGTGACAAATGTCTTCTTGAGGAATACAGAGAGCGAGGGATTGTGCTCTTTCCTCAACTGCCTGTATAGGGGACACAAAAAGATGATATTAGCGAAAACTCTGTGTTCTCTTGTTTTCTTTTGGATGTTCTGTGGTGTCTGCAGAGGTCGAAGTCCCACAATGATGAAAGCCTTATTTTAAAAGTAAAACAAAAGCAAAGAAAAATTTACATAGTGAAAATTAAAATAAACATTTAAAAAGCAATGTAAAAGCGCATGCTGTGCAAAGGGGAAATTGGACATTGTGTCTGTGTAGGGCAAGGAATGCAACTTACAGCTCAGTGTGTATTTGTACAGTAATCTGCCTGTGAACGTGTGTGTGTGTGTATATGTGTGTGTGTTTTGGAAAAGGCAGTGGTGCAGAGTAGAAGAGGGAAACAGTGGGTGTGATTTATTCATGACGACGAATAAGTGACTCACTCTGTTGAGCTAGAGTTAAAGTGTGTGTGTGTGTGTGTGTGTGTGTGTGTGTGTGTCTTTGTGTCTTAAAATTACATTCATTTTCAAGCCTATCATTCAACATAAAAATAAAAAGCCCTACTTTTACTTTTATATTAAAAAGCCCTCATCTGAGATTTTTTTTTTGGTATTTCAAATAGTCCACCATATGCACAGATGTATTCATGGTACAGTAGATGGTGATCGGTACTGGCTGATGGGAAATGATCTCATTGATACTTATGGATTCCTGCTTAACTCAAAACACAAGCCTGGCTTTCTGGGCCGGCTGGCTTTCTAAAAGATTTTATCTAAAGCTGCACCTGGTAACTTTGTATGCTGACGGCTCTGAACGACAACAACAGGTAACATTTTTTAATGAAAAGGTTAAACTGAGAAGTTTTACCAGCTGTTACTGGAAACCTTGGCACAGCCGTAGGTTGAATTTTAACATTATTTTTTGCAACAAATGGTTTTATCTCTGTAGACAAGAGAAAACAGTGAAAAAGGCCCCCTCCTGCTGGTTTCAAGGTTCAATAAAGGTAACTTTATGAAGTTATAATAGGAGTGTGGTTAGTCTAGATAACATAAAAATCAGCCAACACTTCTCTGACATTATGCCCAACACATGCTACACAGTACTTTTTAGTTAGCAATTAGCTAAACGATAACAGTGGCTAGCTTAAAGTCTGCACTAATATTTGAAAACACTAAACAAGCATTTTTAAGGTAATGCTCGTTTTGCTTTACTCTAGCAAACAACCCCTCCCTATTTTGCTTTGTAGGTGAGAATTTAGAAGATAAACATCCAGATATTTCCCTCAGGAGTTATTTTTAGACCAAACTAGAGCTAAAAGGAGCAAGACTATTGGACTAACATAAACCTGCTGGCCAAAAACATGACTTCAGGTGGATGCTATTGTTGCCCTTCAAATGTTGGGTGTGTAAATAGCTCAGGTAGCAAAAGCTACCAAACTATCGAACCAAGCTATCAAACTGCTGGTGGCGCAAAGGGAAAGGTCAGGGATCACTGAAGTCTCGAGGGTCCAATGTATGGGCATCATTTTTACTAAATTTAATGGCCATCCATACAGTGGTTGGGGAGATATATCGGTACAGTGTCAACCTCATGGTGGTCGAGGGATCATCAAAGTGTGTAGGCTTTATCCTCTGAGGACGATGAATGCCTGAACAAAATTTAAGTCTGGACCAAAGTGGGGGACCAACTGACCAACGGACCAACCGGAATAAGTACTAAGAGCTAACACTGTGTGTGTGTGCATGTGTTTGTGTAATAATTTCTTATCAAAACATGCTGTCACCAAATTGAGGAAAAAGGCATTCCTTCAAAGTACATTTAGCATCCAGCTTCATACATATATACATACATTATACTTGTTTTGAAAACTAATTTGACTCACAC
Source organism: Seriola lalandi dorsalis (assembly GCF_002814215.2). Classification (NCBI taxonomy): domain Eukaryota; kingdom Metazoa; phylum Chordata; class Actinopteri; order Carangiformes; family Carangidae; genus Seriola; species Seriola lalandi. The sequence continues at coordinate 1,342,263 of NW_019525499.1, forward strand.
AGACGATGTAATCTAAGGTTTGGTCTGTCTCTCTTCAATACATCAGTACAACTGGCAGACGTGGGCCCTGAGACATCGAACAAAGATCGTCACTCCCACCAGCCCTGAAGGTGACACTGACAGGGACTCTGCCTCTGCTGCTCCTGAAATACTCGAGGATCATCTTCCAGCCGGCAGAAACTCAATCCACTCCCTATTCTCCTCACTTTACTCAGTGATGGATTGACAAGATGAGGCTGAGAGGGTGGGTGGTTGGGGGGGCACTCAGTCTCATCACATCAAACAAACCTCCCACACTGAGGATGGTAGTGGCCTTATGTCAAATTCACAAACTTTGGGTAAAGTTTTCCTCTTCCTCCTCCTCCTCCTCCTCTTTACAGTACCTCCTTGGCATGGCTGTTCCATCCTATCAGACATTTCCCCCGAGGAGAGTGAGTGCTAGCTTTGACTCATCAAAAATGAAAGGGATTACACAAGCTCAGTGTGTGTATGTGTGCGTGTACTGTGTTGGTACTGTCAGTGAAGAGTGCCACCGTGAGGATTAAAGGAATAATGCATGCAGATCGATAGCATAGTTGATACAGGAGGAACAGTAAAGGGCCATTCTTCTCAAAAATAAGGCATGGAGGCTCACAAACATGCACATTTACTTTCCATCCAAACATTATAGATGGTGATTCTACTAATTAGTATCAGAGAGGAAGAAATATATAGTAAATTCAAAGGGGAAACTGCCAAATTAGTATCCCTGTTAATTGTTTATGTCATGTTATCTAAGTGTAAACAAACAGGTTGTAATGTTTGGTTTTTAGTGACATGTATTTACAACTATTGCATGGACTGCCATGACATTTGATTCAGGCATTCATGCTCCCCACAGGATGCATTTTTAATAAATGTTGGTCCACCACTTTTCATTTACTGTAGCACAATACTTTGATTTATGATTAAAACTAATGATATTCCTATCAGCCTAAGCTGTACTATACAGTTAGTGTTTATTGGTAAATGTTAGCATGCTAACCTATGTTTTTCAGGAATGCCCTGTCCACAAACACAATTACTCACAAATCAACACACTGATGTTGCCAAATACGACCACTATCTGATCTGATGGCCACTAGGCTTTTCCAAAATAATTGATTCAAGAAAAGACTCTTCCTCATCAGTGAGTATTTAGTGATACTGTACAATTGAATATGAGTTTAGTGGACTGGATAAGAAGGATAAGGGTCACTGAGAACATTTATACACAAATACTGATAAAGGATGACTGGCCGTTTATGCAGTGGTTAGTTTCCAGATTATACAGCCTGAAAGTGAGTGGTAGAGTATGAATGAGTTCATATGAATGTAAGTACACTTAAACAAACACAAGAAAATAAACAGCACAGTAACCCGTGAAGGGAACTATCAGTCTGGTTTTGTCACTGACCAATCAGAGATCAATTAGAGTTACCTGTTGTATAACGTATTTTCAGACAGATGGTCTGCACCATTGTTTGGTGTGAATTTGCGTGTGTGTATGTGTCTCTGACTCACTGCTGACAGCACACAGAGGTTATGAGGGGTCACCTGGCACCATGCCGCCTCTGTGTCATGAAGAAGATGACACAGGACTCATCCCCCCCAGGACAGTGGGAGTCCTGGGAGAGATGCAGCACAGTCTGTCACAAACCGGGGTCAGGAGTTCAGCATATGAGCGGGAAACGGGCTGGTGGCACAGAACAAGAGAGTCTGTCAGTGTGAAGGAAAATCCAAGTGGTTGAAATTAGAGTGGTAACTTTTTGCTGACACACATCTCATAAAGTAAAGAAAAAGACATCCTGGTAATGGCATGACAGTGTAAAGAAGAATCAAAACACATGATTCATACATAAAGCTAGATTCTGAACAAAAGTCTGCTTAAATAACATCATTAATCCCCAGAAGAAATCTTGCAAATGATGGACCTTAGAAAAAAGGTAGTTTAATTATATATTATCAAATGTCAGAATTATTCCTCCTTAGATGGGGAAAGCAACCTTTTTACTTGACATTTTAAAAACGTGAGACTCTCAAGGGTCATATAAAATGTGTACCCAAAAAAGGTACAGTATGGTGTGGAGTACTATATTTTATCTCTGTGCAAATTAGCTTCTTCTACAAATACAATTTCAATTTGTACAGGCTATATTTCATGCATTTCCCTGCATAGAAATGAAACTAGAAGGTTTAAAATGTTGTAAATTTACACACTGTTCACTTTGTGTACTGCCCTTTTTAGAAAGCTCAGTTTACATCATGTTTCTTTGTATGGCAGTCTCATTTTCACCTCATCCAAGCTGGTGGGAGGGGGGGCAGGGCTGGCAGTGGCTGGTTGGCAGTGTCGGCCATGCTGGCACAGAACCCTCAGTTAAAGGGCACTGGGTCTCCGCCTGCTGCTACTCTACAAATCTGTCTGTCAAAGTCTTCTTGGGAAGGCAATTTGTCCAACAGAGATGTCATTAAACAGAGAAAGGAGAGACAAAGAGAGAACAGCGAAAATGTCTAAAGCTCTTCACAGTAAAATGGTTGAAAAAGAGGGGAAAATAAGACAAACTATGACACAGTGAGAGAGAAACCCTTGAAAGGAGAGATAGGCAGACACAAACTAATTAACAGGGGGAACATGAGAGGGACGAAGCTGTTGCCTCACTTAACAGTTCACCCATGTCCGCAGGAAAAAAACACTCAGCTTCCTCTATTTCCTGAGTTAAAGCAACAATCGCCAAGTCATTCTGTTTCCACGTCACAATAGAAAGCATATGGAATAAAAACATATGGAGCTACAGCAGAAAGGAAAAACATTGTAGCCATGCTGCTGCATATGGATTTTGACCTTTTTACTTTTCTTGAAAGACATCCAACTTCTGCCCTGGGCAGAGTGACTTCTCCCTGACTCCTCGCGGGCCTGCCCACTGAACCCACAGCTTTCTGCAGTGCAGTGTCTTTGTTCAGTTTGACAAGTAAACAGTCACTAGCGGCAAAAGCACATTGTGCTGGTATAGCTGAACAAGTTTGTCACAGAACATCACAAATGTCTTTTTTCTATTCTTAGATTTCTCACTCCTCTCGCAGTGTTTGTGTGAAGATTACTTGGAAATTATCTGACTGCTAACAAAGTCACAGGGTCTTTCAAGTCTCTCCCAACAATACTGGGACAGCTGTAAAGCACTTGACTCTAGTAAGCTTTCCACTGTTTAGATAACCTTAATATTTTAGAATGGCTAAAACACTGGTCCAAACTAGTTTCTGCATCTCCTAAAATACTTTAATTAAAGGGTCTGCGCATGTAGTGACATGCAGGGTAGATGAAGTGCACCCTACTGTGTAAAGTGAAACATTCAAAATAAAATACAAGAAGAATACTTTAAAATCAGTCAAATCTAATGTTAGCTATTTTCAGCCATAAAAAGAATTTACCTCTAAAATAGTAACGTTATTGAGCAGTAAACAGAGATCAATCAGCTCCACAGGGCCAACAACTAACCTACTTTTAACCACTAGGGGGAGTGGTTGGCACAACTGATCTACAACTACATGGTTCATAATATGTAGCTAATAGTTCACTTTCCCTGTTTCAGTACAGATATCTGATATAAACTGGATCAGTTGTAGCTGTGTGGTTGAGGACTTGTTTTAACTGTGGTGTACTATTCGATCTGATAATGTCTCCAGGAAGAGAGGGAGACATTTTTTTGAGTGTCTGACCCAGGACTGATCTTGGTTACTATCCTGAGGTCTGGAGACAGCTGCAGAGCTAGGCTGCCAAAGGGAGCAGCTATCATTGGTAACCTCCTGCAACATTGATAATAGCAGTGTTGCCTTACTAGCAAGGGGATCATCCAGCCTCTATCAACAGGTTTAAAGGCCTGTTAATGCCCCAAAGGAAACTTATGCTCACTGGGACTGTGTGCAATGGAGATTGTGTTGTTTGTGTTTGTCCGATAGTTGTTAGGTCTACTTTTTCAGTGCTTTCATTAGATCAAGATTAGCGGGAGTTTTAAATTTAAATTAACACATGTATGGGTGAATTCAGCTATACTGGGAGTTTTTTTCTATCTTGTTAACAATTAAAAAATATCTAATGTTACCTGATACTCTATTAGCCTGTTATGATGTCTTATGATAGCTAAATGGATTATTATATTAACAGGTAGGGTTAGGCCCTATAGGCTAGGCTATTGAGTCATGTTTTCATCAGTTCATCAGCCAACAGTATTAAAATAGATATAAATTAATCAATGTATCGATTCACCAACATCATCAACCGATCATTGATGTCTTTTTTGAAATGGTGCAGGAGGCTTAGGTCTTTTTGGCTTGCTGGCGGAGGAGTGATTGTGGGTATGCAGTGTGATGAGATCATCAAAACTGGTCGTCCTCACCTCAACTGTGTTGCTGGGATCGGCATGCATCATATCAGCAGTCTGGGTAGATGTGGAGGGAGCCACCGTGGGGTCGAAGGTGGCAAACACATCTAGATCAACTGCTGCTGGCACGTCCAGGTTGAGTGGTTTGAGAGAGATGTCCAGCTGAGGGGTCACCATCTCATTCACAGCATTCTCCCTCTCTGCAGCCACAGTGTTGTCAATATCTAGAGCTTCTTCTCCATCAGTAGTCAGGCTTGGAGTGAACGGAGACCTGTCAATGCGAGTTGGGTCCAGAGGATTGATCCCACTGCCCCTACACCCTGCCTGGGCATTCTGAGGTGTTGCTGCATTTTTCCATGCCTTTGAGAAACACTGCAACAAACAGAAGCTTCTGGAGACCTGTCTGCTGGCAGCAGAATGTCGGTGTTGTCTGCAGAAAATGCACACAACATGCACATTGTGGTTTCTCATCAGCTCAGAGAACATGGTTTGGTAATTTGGGACACAAAAAAATGTTCTAATTTAAAATTTTGGTATTACATCATACTGTTACTCATAATATATTACTCATTCAAATTTTATAACCTCATATTAAATCAAACTGAAGCATATGTCATTCCTCTTACCTCGTGCTCTTTGGGGTGAACTTCCTGTTTGATGTCGACCGATGCCACTGGCTTGGCCTGTAGATTTGTTTGTGTATTAAATGTCTTCCTTCAGACTCTCCACAGTATCCAGGACTAGCTGGGTCCTAGCATATCTACAAAGGGCAGGCCTACAAAGACAGATATTATAATGTCCCTGTGATTTTTCATCAGCAAAGTCTAGATAACTAGAAACAGTTTGAGATGTTTTCCTGGTGTTTCAATGTGCCAAGTTGACACTCTATATAATTTTTATACAATCAAGCATGGGTCCTTTCTGTGTCTCAAAGTATTTTTCATTCAGTCAACACTTTGGATTTGTAACTTAGGACATATTTCAATGTAACTATGCAGCCTGTTCATCCAGAGCTTGGATTTATCCTAAAGGCTCTGTGATGACAGCCTAGAATGTCTCGAGATCGAGATGACCGGACACGGCACACAGCAGCAGTTAAAACCTAACCAGCACCAAAATCAATCCACTCATTGTCTACATCATGCAAAACAATGGATATCTGAATGTAACTAATCATGACTGGAATGTCCTATCATGGAAAGTCTCAGTCCTGAGAGTGTGCCTGTGACCCTACTAAAGGTTACTAATGACCTCAGTGCTGTAAAGCCAGAAACGAAATAGTGCCATTTGGATGTTCTGAATGTTAACTTTCCCTTGGTCTGCAGAGAAGCAGGCAAAGCAGCGGAGTTGGTGATGGTGGTGTCCTATTTTTGGAGGGGCTATCAGCAACCCAGTGGCATAGGTCTGAGTGACAGGACAAGTGTTGCTTTGGACCCTCCCCTCACTCATTTGGGGCAGGCATTCCTCAGTGTAAGCAGACACAGACCCCCGTCCCATCATATTTCTCTCCCCTTCTCCCTCTCTCCCTCCTTTGGCTATGATAGTTGGCCCACTCTGGGTATGGGTGGGTGTACAGAAGTGTGTGTGTGCATGTGTGTGCGTTCAGGTGTGAGCGTCGGCCTTGGAGCTGGACTCAGAGAGAAGTCAGCACCCAGACAGTGTGGCAGGCAAAGAGTAGGTCAGAGCTCTCTGAGGGGGCCCTGACCGCTGACCATGGGGCCAATGCACTGAGGGCCCCCCAGACAAAATATAAAAACCAAAGAGGAGTGGAAAATAAGCAAGAATACGAAGAAAAGCTTAGGAAAAAAAAGACTGACAGAGAAGAACAATGGTTGCGGAGGAAGTGATAATTACATTGTCCGGTGGAGCGCCATGGGGGTTTCGTCTCCAGGGAGGTGTGGAACATCAGAAGCCACTCCAGGTGGCGAAGGTAAGACGGGTCATTCAGCAGGTTGGACAGAAGCAGTCAGTTTGTGATTTGCTGAGCTGAACGCGGAAAGTAGAATATTGTGTTAGATTCAACAGTCTCGCTTAAGAGAAGTGAAATATCAGCTGAGATATATTAGGAGGAGATTTAAGGAAATGGAAAGTTGAAGGAAAGTTGAAATGGAATATTGGCTACCATGGTGGTTGGTTTGGGACCTGAATATGAATCATCATCTTGTTTGAGAACGGTCTTAATGCAGAAGCACTCTGATGATTGATTGGGTGAACTTTAAACTTCAAGTTCAGCTGGGAATGTGGGGCAACCCTGTTGCATATCTGTTAATGAATGCTGCTGAAACTAGAGTAACATTGACCATAAAATCTGACAAACAACTTAAGAAATAACTTTGACTTTGTGCCACTTACAGACACTATGCTTCAGTAGTGCTCTGAGCAATTTGAGAGAGATTTTTGGTAAACTGAGGTCATTGCTTTATAAACTGCGTCTTTATTGTGGAGGGGCTTACGGATACTGCTCACTATTGACACATGACCATGATCTGATTTTGTGCTATTCAACTAGCATGTTTCCACTATGTCATCATTTCAGTAAGAAATCACTGCAGCCATGCTAGGTCATGTTTAAGCCGGAAGGTAACCTGAGATTTATTTGGAAACACAACAGTAGAAACCACACAGGTGAGCAATGAATGTGATGAAAGTCTGGATTTAGTTCAGTGGTTGAAATCACTGTGGTTCAGGCAAGACCCAAGTCACATTGGTGTGAAATGCTCAAAATAATATTGCTTTGTGAGAATTACATACTACTCTGTCTTAAATAAAGTTCCCTGTAAGAAATATTCATTGTTTAATGGAAACATTTAACCCTACAACTCTCATATGGAGGCTTGCAGCTCATTTTACTCCACTAGAGCAAATTCTTCATGGACAAGAAAGAGGTGTCTACATTTGGCACCACTGAAACAGTCCAGATTTGAATCTTGATCTCCTAAATTAATATGTAAGCCAAAGTGGAATAGGGCCTATACACTGGATAAAAGGATTTATTAGGCTTGCAAGGAGAAAAAAATAGCACCTGAGAGATAAAGCTGAAATGGTTTGAAAGAACCCCCCCCCCCAAAAAAAAACCCCAAAATAGAAGTAAATATAAAAAAAAATTAAAAAAACATGATATTTTCTGAGTTAATATTGATCCTTTGCCGTTTGTATCCAATCAGTTCTATGCCATCACCATCTGTGACTTCGCTCTGCCCACCTTGTTTTTTCTGTTCAAAGAGACTTGGGCCGACTTTCTCTCTTATTAGATTTTTGTACAGAGTGAATTTATTTCTGGATATGATTATTCCCGTTTTAGAACACCTGCACACAGATTATGCATGCATACATCTACACACATCACACAAATATACATACATATATACCCACAGACACTTGCAATAATCGTTGACTGGGCAGAACTACTTTTCCAGCTGGCTATTTTTGATCGAGAAGCAGCAGGTCATAGGGTCAGCCAAGGTGTGCGTTTCAGCGCAGCACTCAAAAATTTACCTCATACACTATTTTTGTACATGTACTAGTCAGTATGCTGCTGATTATAGAAGAAGATATAAATCTTTCTCATAGGTTCACATGCAAAGCGAATTCTGATCGCTAAACCTCTGTTGTACTCGTCATTGTTCCTGTTCTGGGACAACATGAATAGTGCATGAATGATCAGGAGGAAGAAAACAGCTTGCTTTGGTCAACCTATTCTGCATTGATTTTCAAATAAATCTTCCACTAAATATCTTAAAATAGCTTTTTTAAAACTTTTTTTTCCAGTGTGATAATATCATATATAATGCTCTACATTTTATGAACCTGATTGCTTTGTTCATATATCCTAAAAATTCAGCCTTTGAAAACTTTTGTTTTGTAGGGGTTGCTCACATAACATGGAGTTTATAATGATTGTCCCTCTGGTTGGTCAGTGTAATTGAAGAAACTTAACCTTTGCTTTGTTTGTTTATCAGAAAGTGCGCTATGGATCGTGTAACTCTAGATTATATATCTGAGACAACTGCCATATTCACAGAACGGCATTTAGCATCAAATGAATGTTGGTTCTTTAAAATGTTAATCCTACTTGTAGTTGACTTATGCAGAATGTAGTGGTATGTACACGAGAGAGCCACAGGACACCGAATCACCTTCACGGTGTTGGACAGCTGTTTCTGTCTGACCATCCAAAACAGCGCGCTCCTTCACCCCTGAGAGCAAGAAGGCGTAATCTTGTCAGGTCTCAAACTGCACTGTCCCTAACAGGTGGACCCGTTCAGGGCTTCACTGAAAGAGCCGGTGTGTCAGTGCTGGGTTTGTGCCTTGTGTGTGTTTATTTATAAGAGTTTATGTGTATTTTTGTATCAGTCCATGTGCTGTATGTGTGTGTGCGCGGGCATGTAAGGGTATTATAACTGTTATGACTTGCAACCACAAGGTGACTGACTGATTGAATAACTGATATACAAGCAGGCACAGGCCACTTTGAAAGGCTTAGCTAAATGGGGAGGTGGGATTTCATTACAGGCAAACCAGAATAGCTAGAAATAAAGCTAATTAGGCCAACCAAAGCAACACTTCCTTATCTCTGAAATCCAACATACAATACTCATTCAATACACAGCAGTGCCCTCATAGAGAGCAATCAACACTGCTGTCTTTTCAAAGATCTGCTTTGAATTTTTTATGGGACTTGTTGACATGGCTAACATAAATCTGAGGAAATTCAGGGTGGGCATAACGCCAGTCCTGACTGACCTCAGGCGCAAATAGCAAAGCACCAAATGAAGATGGCTGCTGGCTGGCATTTCCCTGTTAAAGTGTGCACAAGTGCCCTACTTGAGCTGCAATATGTGGCATGTGTCCGCAGCAAGATCAAGCTGTCAGGACAAAATCTGCTCTCTGTCAGTCACAATCACAAACCAAGACAAGACAGAAGCACAGCTCTGCCAGGTTTTTTTTTTTTATTCCTGTCGTTGCAAAAAGCCAAACATGCAATTCTAAGGGGAAATAATAAAATAGCTGGGGACAAAGACTGTAAAAGTGTTAATATTTGTATCTAATATCTTCTATATCATAGCTTTTAATATCAGAGCTGTAGACTAGACACTTGAGACTTGATGTAATTTAATTCAATTTCATTCAGAATTGACTGTATAGAATATGAATACAGTATAATCCCTGTGTATTGAAGGGTTTTGGTCCTGGTAGTATAATAAACACTATTATCATGTAACAGGGAAATGTAAATATGCCCTTGCCTATAATTGTTAGCATTCAGATGTGAAAGACACCTTGTCCCTTTGGCCTGAGCTTGACTTCAAAGCCTTGAGACTTGACTTGAAAGTTGTCTTGGACTTTCCCAAAAGACTAGAAAGCCTAAACAGATTAGCTTGATATTGATAATATTTTTTGATACAACCAATCACAACTCAATATTTATGTAACTTGTCATCCATGTGAACTTTTTAAAATTTTGCCTTCCTTTCCTTGTTTAGGTGCGTAAACGCAGTAAAGCATGCAGGGCTGGGCTGCGGGAGGCTGATGAGCTGGTCTCCATCAACGAACAGCCATGTGGAACACTATCCCATGCCCAAGCCATGAACCTCATCGACAGCTCCTCTGGGATATTGCACATCCGGGTCAAAAGGTCAGAAGAACAAAAAAATCATACTATTACTAATGATAAACCAACCCGGAAAAAATATATTTAGTGAGAGACTCAACTCTGACACAAAACATGTACTATCTACAATGTGTATATGTTTGATACAAGGCCTACTGAATATTATATTCCCAAAATGAAACAAAATGCATTGGAACCAACATTTCCTGCTGCTTGTGCTGAGATCCTACTTACTACAAGAACAGTCAGAATCCAGTTTTAAGAAATTAGATTCCAATATCAAATCCAAGTCCTTCATTAAACCCTCTTCAAACTTGTTTGCAGGGCGCCTGCTGGTTTTCAGTCTGTGGTGCTTGTGACCCGTGCCCCATCTCCCCGTATAGACAAAGAGTACCGTGCTGCTCTGCGTGCCATGTCACCTGCCCATTCCCACCATGCACCTGTCCGTGAGGTCCACCGTAGCCGCTCCTCTCTAACCAGTGGCTTGACATCTCCACCTGGTAGCGAGGCTTACTACGGTGAGACTGACAGTGATGCAGACGTGGCGGGCTATGAGAGGCAGCGCCGACAGAAACGCCGCAGCCCCAGCAACTCTAACCCTGGGAAACCGACAGGACGAGCCTCCCCTGAGGGCGGGGAAACATCAGAGATGAGTGGCTATGACAGTGCTCCAGATGCACACATTTACCCCTCTTTGTTGGATGCACGTGGGGGAGACGGAGATGGAGGAGGGGGGCTACCGGGGGTGGCAAGGAGGGAGGTGATATATCAGCCTCCTGGTCCAGGAATGTGGTCCTCCCAGACATCCACTGAGACCTCCTCCATCATCTCCTCAGCAGATGACCAGGGGCCACGGGATGGGGGGCAAGAGGAGGACAGTGGCTTTCTAGAACCAGCCAATGTGCCACTGGTATCCCCTGAGAGGGCAAAGGAGGCCTTGATGCTGGGCTCCCGCAGCCAGCTTGTACCCATGGTGGGTCCTGTGAATAAACCCATCGACGAGGAGCTTACAACAACCTACATGGAAAAAGCCAAGCAAGCTAGTAAGTACAGATGAGGAAATACAATCTCATGGACCTGTGCTTCGCACGGGTCCTCCACACATTCCTGATAAATGTCATTGGTTGGTTCAAGAGTCACAGAACTTTTGCAAACTCTATAGGTCAAACAGATAACTATCAGCAAACAGTAAACTTAATTTTGTAATAAACCCATCCCTATTTAATAACGTATTTAAAATGCATATCTACAATATATACAGATAAGATGAGGCATAATTTGAAATATCTCAATACCTTTTTATGCCCATTGATGGCTAAAAATATGAGCTGATACCAACATTTATTAGAGTACCAATATGAGTGGTGTTTGAGTAGTTCTGTCTTAATCTTGATGTGAGTCTTAATGAAGAAAGCCACTGTGTAAAAGTAATTTAATCATTTAATCATTTAAGTCACTTAATCAAATAGTCAACCACCACATCTAACCAAACCAAGTCCAGTGTGAGCGGGTTTCAACCTAAGCTACGTGTGTGAAACCCCCAGTGATCAGTCTGGGAGCACTGAAAAGCATCTGCAGCTGCTTTTAGGTATCAAGTAGCAAAGCAGGGATACTCTCTTTTTCACTGCCCCTCTTTCCGTCTCTACTCTCTCTGACTGTTTCTCTCATTGTGTTTTTGTCTTGGTATTTTATCAAATATTTATGAAAGCACAAAAGCATGATATGTTTTGCAACATTAAATATGACAAGGGTTGACTTTCAACTGTGACAAATGTACTGTTATGTTTCTGGAAAAGGCACCAATATAAATAGATGTGTTTAAAAGATGGTAAGTCACAGATATAACAGGGAACAGTCACTTGAACTTGCAGTTGAAGATGGTTTGCAAATCTAAAATGTCACAAATAGGAAGCTGATCTTTCACAGTGTTTACCATATGTTATAATGTATAATTTCTAGTTACCGCAGCTGAAATATCAACCTGTTATGTCCTCTTGTTTCACAAACTTTGAAGAGAGGTCAAAAATTTGCAATGATACAGTTATGCAACAGATAGAGAGCACAGACACTGACCAAGCCTTCTTTCCTACAACTTGTCATCCAGCCAATCATCCTTAATAGGCCCATGAAAAGCAAAGAGCTAGGCTATTTGAAGTCAACAGGCTGTTTTAAGAACTTAAATAAATTTACTCTTGTAAATCCCCCTTGCCATCACTGAGTGCAGGTTTAACATTCTAAAGTCCTACTTAGAAACCCTGTCGTCGACAAATTGAGAACTCTCTTCACGTGGCAGTGCATATTTGGGTAACAGAATTAGGCTGCCTATGATAATCTGCTTAATACCATAACAAGTTAAGGGATATGTTCGGGCTGCCCTTTGATGTTCTCCTTCCAGTCACCTAGAATACGCAACTTTCCACTAGCTTGCAAATATTTTCAGTTAATTTAGATGTCAGAGTACATAAGCCTAATAATGTGCAAATTTATCCTTCACCCCAGCTAATGTGAGAAGCTGAAGACTTGCCTGGAATTTTCCTGGAAGTGCTCCTGTGGCGAGTTAAGAGATAGATGTCTGTTGAAGGCATGGTGGTCAGGACAGGTTTAGATGCTTTTGTCAGAGTTATTTCTTGGTTTAAAGGTTAAATCTCTAAATTCAGACTATGTTGTATTATTGTGCAATTATTCCTAATAGCTATGGCTTTCATACCCTGCAGAACTGAACAGAGGAGACACAGTACAAGACAAGAATGTAAAGGAAGCCAAAAGCAAGTGTCGAACAATTGCATCCCTGCTGACTGATGCTCCCAACCCTCACTCCAAGGGGGTACTGATGTTCAAGAAGAGGCGGCAGCGCTCTAAGAAGTACACCCTCACCAGCTTTGGTAGTGTGGATGAGGACACGTGTCGGGACTCACAAGAGGAGGATGGGGTATTCCCTGGCAGCGAGTCAGAGTTTGATGAAGATGGCTTCTCAGCAGTTCCTGACCCAACTTGGGATAGTGACTACTTGGATATGCTGGAGAAGAGGGCAACTGCAGGAAGTGAAGGTCGTGGGGATGGGGCAGAGGACGCTCCAAGTCCAGGGTTGAGTGACACTGCAGGCAAGGGTGCCCAATTGTTTGAGCAGCAGAGAAAGAGAGCTGCTGAGCATGCCAAAAAGGTGGAGGCAGCACAGCCACAGGCTCATCCACAGTCTCAAGTCCAAGAGCAGGCTCAGTTGTACCAGGTGCATGCAGAAATACAACCACAGATGCAACCAAACCTGCAACCACAGCAGATTATACCACCTGGGCCTACAACGCTACAACAAGAACTCTCCCAGGGTCCAGGTCTAGTTGCTGTTGGTACCCATGGGGTGTCTAATGGGGATCTATCCTACTCTGCAGTTAGCACAGCTAGCATGGTAATGTCACCTCCACCTGTGGCACCCAAACCAGCCACTGCTTCAGTGACTATTCTGACCAGTCCTGCACAATCAGCTGAAACACCATTACCTGAGCTACCTGCTAGTAATGTTCTAAACAGAACGGCACGTCCTTTCACTCCTGGCTTCATCAGCATCCGAGCTGCAACTGCCCCCGTAACGTTCCGGCCATCCGTCACAAAAACGACCCAGCGTCCTGCCTCAGCAGCTGTTTTGCCACCACCATTCTCCACTGCCTCTGAACAAGCCATTAATGCTACATCAGTAACATCACACTTACCCCCTGGTCCTCCATTAGTCCTCTCCCCACCATGCACTATACCTCAAGGTCCCTTGGCTCCAACACCAGAAGCTCCAGTTACCTTTCATCCTCCAGCAATCTCTACCTCTGTAGAAACAATGCGGCCAGCATCATCAATAACTACTGTTCATCAGGCTCCATTTGCAACTGTGCCCCTAGTGTCTATGTCATCCATACCATCTCCACAAGCACCAATGGTTCAAGTCCCTGTTCCTCCTGTATCCCAAATTCCTGGTTCAGCTAACACAGTTGCCCCAGTGTCTCCACTTCAAGTGCCAGTTTCTCACCCACCTCAACCTCAATTTTCCATGGCACCTGTAGCTCAAGTGTCGGTGGTCTCCCAGCCAGAAGCTGTAGCTCCAACCCCTGTTCCTGGTCCAACAGGTCGCACAGGACTCTTGCTCGAGGCTCGACGGCGTAGTGGCAAAGTCAAACCTATGTTCAATGTGCCAGATGTCAAAAAGAACTCCCCCAATCCTGCGCTACTGTCTATGGTGCAGAATCTGGATGACAGGTCCACCCGATACAAATATGGCCAACCACCCGCTGAGGCTAACTATGATGCTGCAGAGGAAGAGAGGAGTGGTGAGGCTGGCATGGGGAGGGTGCCTCCTCCAGTGGCACCCAAGCCTCGTGTCATCCACGAAGTCCCACAGATTATTCAAGCAGGGGGTAAGGGGGCCCAGCTGTTTGCCCGCAGGCAGAGCCGCATGGGTATGTATGTAGTGGACACCCCACCTGAGACCCCATACCAGCAGGAAATGGCTTTGCATAATGCAGCCCAGCCCCTTGACTCTTCCCTCAATCCTTCCCTTGCCTCTCAGTGGAAATACTCTCCGAATGTTCGTGCCCCTCCACCCATTGGGTACAATCCACTACTGGCTCCCTCAATCCCTACAGGGCCTCAGAGAGATGCAAGCAAGCCAGACAGTAGGGGCAGTGGAGGCTCCCACAGAGAGGGCATCAAAGCTCTGGATTTCATGAGAAGGCAGCCCTACCAGCTCAACTCTGCCATGTTCAACTATGGGGGAAGTGCTACTAATCTATCAGCCATGCCTTCTTACCAGGCCCAGAGGCATCAGCAGGGTCATTACTCAGCAACAATGGTGGGAAGTTCTTTAACCCCGCCTAAACAGGTCCCCCTCAAAACAGCCCGTGTTTATGAGATCAAGCGATTCTCCACACCAACACCCATGTCAGCTCCCACTTTGGCTCCCAAAGTCATTGCACCTCGCTCAGCCACAACCCTTGGAGAACGTTTGACTCACTCCATGACCTCCCCACCTCCTGTCCATTTCACTCCCTACCCGGCCCCTCTCCTAACACCAGCAGCAGTCAGTGCCCCAACCCCAGTTTCACCTCCCTCCCACCCAGCTGGACTGCCCAGCCTCCCAAAATTCTCTGCCACCCCTATTCCAAACCCGGTGCCCCCTGCAGTTCCTACCCCTTACACTCCAGTATCCTACACTACTGGCCTCCAGACAGCCAAGCAGTTCCAGAGTGCTCCAGAGCTCAGTATCCTTTCATCTTTGCCCCCAGTCAAGTCCAATGCAGTTCAGGCACCTAAACCACGTTTTGTTGCCACCAAGGGAGGCATCCAGCCCCGTGTCTGGAGGCCAGGGGCAATGTGAACAGCAGTGACTCAGTCACTACCACCCTTGGACATCTTCATGTAATATTAATTTAGCGCAGACATGACTAGTTGATTATTGACAAAATACTAATCAACAATTTTGTTAATTGGATCATTGTTCAGCAAAAAAGTCAAATATTCACTGGCTTCAACTTCTCAAATGTGACAATTTTCTGCTTTTCTAAGATCATTGTAAATGGAAAATCTTTGGGCTTTGGGTGGTTGGTCGAACAGAAAACAAGCATTTTGAGTTTATCACCTTAGGTTTTGGGAAGTTGTGATGGACAATTCTCTAAGAAATTAACTGATTAAGCCCTGCATTAAAGTAATTTAAGCTGCAAATTCAGCTGTAAACATAAGGCAATGTCATGATTCAGTATGACATTAAAATCTAGAAATCGGTCAAGTTTTTAAAAAAGTGTTAGAACTTGAATAATGGTAATAGATACATATATGTCTACTTGCTGTTCAAAATGCTGCTTATCACATTTATTTTGCTACCAACACATTTATTCACATGTTAAGCCGAGTGACAATAATAATAATAATGATAATAAATAATAATAATAATGATAGGGAATATATTAGCACATAGTGTATGCTGTATAGTCCACCATATGCCTGTCCTGGGGGAGGTTTGTGTAAGGCTACTGGAGATCTCTTTCTACTAATTTAGCAGAAACACCATCTAAACAGAGCCTGTACTGAATTTTTCTTTGAAACTTGAAGTGAAGATATTGAAAATGAATAGTTGCGGTTCTGACCGTAGGATTAAATCATGTTGACAGGTGGAGGTGGATAAAGCCTTTTATCTCTGAACATGTATTCTGTTATTCAGATACTTGTACTACTAAATGATGTGCACAAAATGTTTTTTACCCACTCTGTATCATGATCAAGAAGAAGCCTATGACGACCTAGTCTCCAGGGGTTAAAATGATGCACGACCAGTTGAAAATTGTACTGTGGAACTACATGTGAAGACATGGTTCACTCTTGCAAAGTGTTAGTGAGGTTGTGCCAAATATCTCTGCTCACTATAGCCAGAGAGAAATCTTTTTAGCATGGGTCACATTCAAGAGTGCCCGGGCTGTCACTGAATGTACACTTGTCACTGGATATCACAGCTTCCAATTGCCCCTTAGGCACACCAGAGCCTCCTTAGTATCAGTGTGATCTTTGCAGATATATGTAAATTCTTTAACTTTTATTAAACAAATAACACAGATGAAGGAATGTGTATTTTGTTTTGTTTAATTGTGATTTAATCTGAAGGGGTGCAAGGGGAAGTTGACAAATCAAGTGGCACCAGCATTTGTAAAAGGGTTCAAGGAATGACAGTGGC
The DNA here is from genome assembly GCF_002814215.2 of Seriola lalandi dorsalis. Classification (NCBI taxonomy): domain Eukaryota; kingdom Metazoa; phylum Chordata; class Actinopteri; order Carangiformes; family Carangidae; genus Seriola; species Seriola lalandi. The sequence goes on from NW_019525499.1 coordinate 1,358,971, forward strand.
TGTGGAGGGGGGTATGAGCCAGATACAGGAAGGCCAAGTTACTTAATGGGATTTCACTTTGAACATTTTAGATCACAGCCCATTTCACAGAAAGAGTCATTATCAGATGTAGTAAAACTGAGATTTCAGATTGAGCTGATCCCACAGCCAACAGCAATGAAAAAATGATGGCCAAGAAAGTACCTGAAGTTTACTGGAAAAGCTAAAAAAAAAAGAAGCTGATAGAAAGAAGCATAGACGTTTAGCTGGTGTCACAATGGAATAAGGAAAAGGTAAACATATTTAATGGCTATATACATTGAAAGACTGAGTATGTTAATGGATACAGGTATGAAACAAAGAAATGAATATGTTGTTTTCAGTTATGGAATTCTTGGGGAGATACTTTTGTTATTTTTTACCATTTTCAAAATATAATTTCTCTTACAGCTTTTTCTTGTTTTCACAATATTATGGCTACATAAAAACTAGGTTGTGGATATAGTTATGTTGAGGTGTAAAATATGATAAATATATATTTCTGAATGTAGATGCGTTAAATAAGTGTGAAAATGTTTGTTATTAATGCTGAGTAGAAGTTTATACTGATTAAGAGGCAAGACATTTCTAGAGGAATAAAATTAGATTTGAAAGCTCTCCAGTTGTCTGACATCTCTGACTTTACACTGCCACCTGTTGTTGTTTGTGTGAACCTGCTCTTTTCTTTTCATGTACATTACCTGCATGTATTTTAATAAAAAATATGCTTAACTCTACCCTCAAAGGAGGAAAATGCTTTATAGCCTGTTTTTATAGGACACACACACACACACACACACACACACACACACACACACACACACACACACACACTAGACACAAATTACAGAATATTTAAAGAGCATTTCATAATTAAGAGGCTATTGTGTCTATTTGATACATCAGGGTTGTTGTCAGTGTCATGTGATACAATCACAATATTCAGACATTAATTGATAAAATTATAAGGAGAAGATTAGAGGAAGAGCATTACAAGAAGTTGAGATAACTTCTAGTGGTAAAAGGAGCAACAAACTATCAAAATACAAGTAATGTGAATGAATGCAAGAAATTCTTTGCCATTAGGTCAAAAGGGATTTTTTTGAAGTAGAGAAAGGGAGAGACAGATAGATAGATAGATAGATAGATAGATAGATAGATAGATAGATAGATAGATAGATAGATAGATAGATAGATAGATAGATAGATAGATAGATGGAGAGATTGCGCAGAATGGGAAGGAAGCCAGATTCCTCACTCACCTTTGTATCAAAATGGGTTGAGATCCAGGCCAATTCGGCCGCAGAAAACTTGAGTATAACCACATTTCTATCACATCACCACCAATCTTCTACTTAAACTGCAGAGAAAACAGAGAAACTGCATTCTCAGGATCTTGTTTAGGAGTTTCAACAATCACAAATTGTCTTTTTATAGATTCCTACTCATCCATTGAGTCACAGGGAGGTGGCATGGTAGATAGAGAGACTCTCCTGTTCACTGACAGACCACAGTATCTATCAGTGGCTAAGTGACCATAAGCAAGAGTTTACATTTTCACTGCACCCACATTGAAATTAAGAATTATTTTCTGGAAAAGTGTTGAACTTGACATAATTGGAATAGACTGATATACTGAGTTAGACATTGTGGAGCTATAGGAGCCAGTAATACATGGAAATATTGTGTTTTTCTTGTCAACACAAACATTTGCCACTGAGGGGTGCTGTGGAATCTGCGTTGGACTCGTCCCTGACTGAGTGCATTTTGTCTCAAACCTCCACACTCACAGAGGTGCCTAAATATAGGACTGTTAATATCCAAACAGAAGACTATTCATAGTGAAAATGACATTTTGCCAAGCTGCTACTCTTGGTAAAATATTGCTCTTAATTTAACTGCTTAATAAAGATCAAATAAAAAATAATCAAACTGCCCTCTCAGCTTCTGGAAAGTTTCTATTTGAAGATGTATTGAAAATACCATGTACAGTATTTTCCCTGGTTCTTATATATAAAATCATATAGCCTTTTCTGCAAAACTAATATAACCAGATAATTCATCAGTTGTTCTAAATCATCACTTCTCTTGATGTACCATCATTCCTTATGTCTCCCTCTTTCTCTTTATTCTAAAATTTAGTCAGCACTCTGTTTGTCAAAGAATTAATTACCCCAGAGATATGTGGAGGTGTGTCAAAAACAAAAACAAAAAATTACAAATAATCATAATAATCATCAATTGCAGTTACAAACTAATTCACAAAAACATAACATTAAAATAATATAGGAACAGGAAGATTAGATTGAAACATAAATGTGAAGAAAAACTAAAAAAAAACTAAAACACAATAAATAGACAAATAAAAATCAGCATGAGAAGCCCTATGTACAGTAAGTGAGTTTAAAGAAGTGATTACTATATGTTGGCTGTATTGAAGTGATCATACGGCAGATGAAAGAAAACTTTCTCTAGACTTTGGATTAAATAGCAATTTGGAGATGGCTCTAAAATTACTGCCAAGGGGTCAAGACCTGGTATTCCAAGAGGAGACTGGACAAGAGCATGCTTAAAATAAAGCAGAACTATGCCAAATATAAAAGACCAACTTATGATAAACAAAAGCACTGTTGTTGGACAATTGCCCACATTCCAGGCTAAAAAATGTACCACTTTTGTATATACAAAACTAAACGAGTTATACAGATCCACACATATACTAGAGATCAGCAAGTTCAGTATTGCATTTAAATAAAACAACTACACTTAGATTGGTAAGGAAAACACGCTCAAAAACACAACTGAAGCTGCACAGACATGACATTTCAGCAGTATATGGTAAGACGAGATGAGATATTAACACTAATAAGCCCTAATGAAAGACGTGATATGCATACTTTTGTGATCATTATTTTTCATTTATAAAAATATACAGAATGATTTAGTGTTATATAAAACATAGCTACCACGTAGAATCTAGGACTTTGTGGGTTTTAATGACATGAGAAGTTTACATTCTACAATTACACAAAAATTACCTATAATTACTTTTTATTCATTATTCTTAAATTTTACAAATTTTAGCCACGTTAGCAGTCTGTCGGTGAGTCCACCACTTTGGTGAAGACTGAATTATCTCAACAAGTATTGGATGGTTTGCCATGAGATTTTGTTCAGACATTTGGGGTTCTGAGGTGATGAATTCAAAAGACTTTGGTGATTCCCTCACTTTTACATATTTGTGGTTTTGAGTGAAATGTCTCAATTGGAGTGAGCACACTTTATGATGGCCGTGGATGTCAGATGTTTTTATTGCACTTTAAGGTAATTTTGTCTTAAAATAAAATTAAAATTGTTTTCATGCATTCATACTACAATACTCCCAAAATGAAGAAAACTACAAAGCATAGCAGAATGATAAAACATGTACTGTCTTTAATTGGTATTAGTATTTGGATGCTACAGTAGTGTTTGCACAAGCTGTTTTAGCCAGACAAAGATAGAGTATCTGACAGCTCTGTCTCCACATGTCCATCATGACATCCACATGATGATCCAGAGGAACTGAAAATGTGACAATCTAGTGTCACGTTAGAGTAATGTAGGGAGTAAAGGAGCTAACCCTCACTTTGAAACACAAACTTGGCCCTAATATACGCACATATACTTAACCTTAAACTTGCACTGTCCACTTGTATATACTCTTCTCTCCCTCTCTATCAGTTGGTCTGTGTACCCCAAACACACCCCAGAGTCCTCTGAGGTTATCTTATAGCTGAGTTCTGTTCTCCACGTTCTTTGCTACTAAATATAGGCTTCTGACCCATCTGTGAGAATGATTTTGTTCCCTTAATATCACCATCAGCATTTTCAGCTGGCCAACAGAGACTCCCCCCCCATCCCTATTCATACCCCTAAGCTAAACCACCACCTCCTCCTCCCTTCTTGACACCAACACTGCTGCCACCCACACCCCCAACCCTCTGGAAGATCTGCCATCTGAGTGTAGGGTGGCTTTTGCACTTCTCGGGACCTGGGTCCAGCCATACGTAGGGTCAGAGGCACTGAGGGATTTGTAAACTTGTGATTGAGATCACCAGAATTGAACCCTGGGTCTCCTCTTCTCTGTTTGGTATTTATAGGTCTCTTTCTCCTACAAGGATTACAACAAAAACCCGGTGAGTGGATCTGCATCCCATCGATGTGCTTTGTTCTACTAATCAACCAACAGTTTGGATTTTAAGTCTGGCTCCTACAAAAAAGCGAGAGTAAAGACGTGCAACATATTCCCAAACATAATTTCTCTGAGTTGTGGAGCGGAAAAAATTACAGAAGAAGACCTCAACAACTCAGAAAACCAGATTATTGCTTTTGGTGAAAATGCTTTTGATTCTCCCAACAAATGGCTCTGGGAATCACTTTACTGCTTTTAGATTTTCTTGGTACGTCTTAAAATGACCAAGGGAATGAGTGAATGTGCTGACCCTCCCTCTCTGTGGGCGTTACAGAGATTTTATATGGTGTTACTAAACCCTGACATGGGGTTGTTAAATCTGAGCACAAGTGGTCCCTAAGCCTGTAATTATTTAAGGGAATTAAAGCACTGTCCAAAACATCTACAACTACTCAGACCTCATTCATGTTTTGAGAGCAGTTCAAACATACACTCAGAATTGTTTTCTGGAGGTGTGTATTGTGTCCTTAAGGGTTGTCTCAAGCCCATTTGATAGTCGAATGACGCCATTACATGTCGCTAAAATGTCTTGGCTGGAAATGGCTTTTAAAAATAGCTGCAGTGGGTTGAGTTACAGCCAGTAGATGAGATGTGATGTTTTGCTACTTGATTGGGAATTAAAGAAACTACTGAGAGCTGAAGGTGCTGATATGCATGTAGAAAGGTAAAAAACAGCGTGACATAAGCAAATGAGATAATGTAAGACCCAGATGCATATCCCACACTAGGGAGGTTATAAGAAAAAAATGGTTATTAATGCGAATTTGCTTCAACAGTGATTCATATCTTGAAAGATGAGACAGAGCAAAGTATTACTCCCAGATTCCCCCGCCAACATGTTCCCATGCAGGCTGCAGATTGGGGAATATGATCAGATGATATGAATAATGCCAAATGCTATTTTATGATCTTGAGACCTTCACTTCTACTGCAGTAGAATAGCACCAGGGTGCATTGATCATCCATTTCTGCCTAAACCACAGCATGCTTCTGTTTATGTTGACTCAGTCTCTTGTAACCCCAAACAAAACAGAAACATGCATTAAGCTATACATTTCCTTTGAGGCAGACATCTGTTTCACTGGAGAATGTGGGGAATCTGAGGGCACTGACATCCCTCCTTGAACTTGAAAAATGAGCAGGGCTCGTGCTGCCTGTCCGTTACATTCAGGTCCTTTGGATTCACTTTCAGGGGTTGTTGATGGCTGTAAGTGTTGACGGAGAAGAGTGATCTTGAGGAGCTGGTTGAAAACTAAAACAAAAACAATCCTTTTGGTGCATTTGAATTTTAGTCTGAACCTGAGGCTATGCAGATTTAGAGTTATATTACTATCAATAAATATTCCTTGGCCAATGTTATGTGAATTATATTATATAACTCAAGACACCAAGCACAACTTCTTCAAGTTGCTGCATTGAAAACACTATTTGCTTTACTTTTTTTCTTTTTTCTTTTAATTCCTCTTCTTGCTTTAGTCTAATTTTGTACTGGACATTCAAAATGTGTCGCTTAACAACAAAGAAAAACAACTCTTACATTACTTTGTTTTTGTCTCTTGAAAGTAAAGAGGTTCACTTTCATTACTTCTATCCCTGGGTTTTTTCCTCTGTATGTTTGCAACCCAAAATTGTTACTGCTTACACAATATTCTCTCCTGGCCTTCCAGACATGCCTCTGGGAACACCTGCCCCCGTAAACAAGCGGAAAAAGCCCTCCAAGATCATAACTGACCTATCACATATCGCTCAGGATGGTAAGGCTGACATGAATGTGAAATCAAATTTCCATATGGCTGGGATACCTTGCTCAGTACAGTTCTGTCATATAAACAAAGTTTATGTAAATGACTGGCTGATAGGTGATAGTTACTGTAGGCGGGTACAAATCTATTATCTATTATTTTAAATGTTTCAGAGGAAAGAGGAAAGTAAATGCATAGACAGAGAGGATGAGGGAATACTGAAGGTGTGTTTAAACAAGCAGGTTAAACTTATCCTTTAGTGAATGTTCTGATTACAGTTATGTCAATATCATAACAACCCATCATCAGACAAGATTGGTTGCTGATTGATTGAAGTTTTTTGTGATTCTTGTCCTAGTTTTTCACATTGGCATGTTACTACTGAGAATCATAATCCTGCTACAAGGACAAACAAAACATTTTTGTTTATGAAGACAAATCTTTTCAACAGAAATGATTAAGCATGTCAGTGAATGATCATTTCTCTGGTCAATTTACCTTGTGCAAGTTCATCAAATATGAAAGAGTTAAACTTTCTACACTTCTGAGTAAAATTTTGTTATCACATTTTCAAATGCTTAGCCCATTTGTTTGGGTGTCCCTTACCTAGAGTATGAGTCGGAGCCGGAGGCATCTGAGTTCGACCTGGGAACAAAGATCAGGACTCCCAAAGACATCATGCTGGAGGAGCTTTCCCTGATGAAGAACCGAGGCTCCAAGATGTTCAAGATGAGGCAGAAGAGAGTGGAAAAGTTCATCTATGAGAATAATCCTGACATCTTCAGCAGTGAGTCAATGGTGAGAGCCTAGTTAGTGGAGAAAAAACAAAACAAAATCCAATCACTCTCTGTAATTTCAAAGTAAATTATTCTCAAATGGTACAATATGTATAATGCACCAAGAAATGCCACAAACAACCTTCAACCAACCTTGAAACTCAGAGAAATATGGCAATATTTGAAGAAACATTTTATTTTTGTCACCTTATAATCTAATTTTCATTCATATTAAAACCATTTGAAAGAAATATAGCATTAGGACATCTATAAATGGACGTCTTTGGTCTTTTACATTTCAAGTCACCTGGACCAATTATGGTTAAACTCTTGGTCATAGATTATTACTGATCAATCAAACAAGCAAGATTATGGTTTTTTAATTATCTGGAAGCAGGTTAAGATCTCTAATACACAAAAAGGGCTCAGAGTACTCAGCAATGTCAGGTATAACATCAAGAATAAGAAACAAATTTAATCAGCAGATACAAATGAATGTACTGTTTGATGTATGGTTGGTTATTTTGATCACATTTCTTTCAGGAACACCTCCAGCAGTTTGTTCCTTCTCTGGGAGGTCAGATGGGCAGTCAGATGATAAACCTTGGTGGGCATTTTGTTAGCAAGCAGGGTGGACTGAATTTCATAGGGCTACACACTGGAGGAGGAGCCCCTGTGCCTCCTCCAAAGCCTGGAAGTAAAGGTGCAGGTGCAGGTGCAGGAGGAGCGGGAGGAGCAGGAGGAGCAGGAGGTGCAGGAGGACTGGGTGGAGGTGACCATGGGAAAGATGAAGGAGCCGGTGGGTGGTCTCCACTAAAAGGTTGGTATCACTTTTTTGCTCATTTTTAGGGGGATTCTGTTTTATGGCACGGTGCCTCTTTCTGCACAAAGGATTTAAATACACATCCACAAGAAAGGATTGATGATAAAATAAATAAACACAGAAAATATTAAACATATTGTACAGACATAAAGATTGTCGTCCCTGTGAGGTGGTCAGGCAACCTGCAGACACCGAGAAGCTATGCACCCCGTCAAGAAATAGTCAAGCCCATAACCCCTGTAACAGTGTGTTAGAGATATAATGTACTAATTTGTGGACTTTAAAGAAGACTTTTTTTTTAACTTTTGGACAGAGCCAAGGTAACTGCTTCCCCATGTTTCCAATTAATGTTCTGAGCTAAGCTAACTACCTGCTGGCTCAAACTACATATTTAGTGCACACACATGAGAGTGGTATTATATAAGTGGTATCTTGTATAACTCTCAGCCAAAAAAAATACATAAATAAAGTAAACAAATGTTTTTCTCAAAATGTTTTTCCACAAACATCATATCATATGCTCCTGCGGTGCATGTTGCACTTATAGGAGGTGGAACAGATGACACATCTAAGAAGCTTATTCATGTGAAGACATACATATCGCCATGGGAGAAGGCCATGAAGGGTGATGCGGGTCTGGTTGCCACTCTGAAAACAGCAATGCCTGGTCCCGCTGAGCACAAGGATCTGCCCAAATACAAATCCTTCAACAGGTACTTCCCTAAGGACCTGACTTTGTAGGAGCTTTGTGACAAAAAGGGGCTTTAATAATCCTCTTACCTTGCTTTGCTAGGACTGCCATGCCCTTTGGTGGCTTCGAGAAGGCCAGCCAGTTCCTGAAATTCCAGCTGCCAGAAAACGAGCCGACCAAAGAGGAGCCTGAACCAGCAGTGGTGTACGAGCATGAGATCGGCTGCCGGCCTTCCTTCAACCGCACTCCTATTGGCTGGGTGGGCAGCAGTGAGCCCAGCAGTTTCCATATGGAGAATGATGCTGTACCCTTCGATGGAGAGACCGACGAGCTGTGAAAAAATATTCATACTGTGATCACTCACTCACTGTGCACATACACACACGCAAGCATGAATGCATGCATACACACTAGCATGCACAGACACCATAGATGAGCTTACAATTAACTGTTGTACTGATGAATTTGAATCTCTGTGTGGATAACTGAAATCATACATGAAATGTGGTCATGTTCTTGCTCTGTATTTGGTTGTAAGGCAAAGAAAAAAGTTTAGATGTTACAAGAATATGAAACATCAAACATTTAATTTTTTAAGTTCATAAGTGGAGTCTAAACACTCCTTTAATTTGTCAGAAAAGTTATTGTTTTTGTGAAAAGTTGCAGATTTTGTCAATGAGGAAAGAATGAATCCGTATGAAGGATTGATTTATGCGAATTACTGTTGAACAAACTGTCTTCATGTCAACTTGTTACCATATTTGTTATTTCCTAGTGCCTTTTTTGTTGTTAAGAATCTCCGATCTTTTGTTGAGCTATGAAAATGCTACAAACCTGTCTAATTCAGGATGCACGCATAGAGTCAGTTGTTGATTCACTAACCAACAGTTTATCCACAGTTAACCATTTAAATTGTAACAGTCCTCTAGTAGAGTGATTAAAATGTGAGGGGAAATTATTTTGTGTGTGTGAAAATCCTTACCAATTAAATTTCCTGTGTTTGTTTGTTTTCCCAGGTTTTCCATATTTGCACACAAATACCAGTAATCTTATAGTGTTGACCAAAATAGCTTCACATTTAAAAATCAAAAGGAGGGCCAATGTCAACTCCACTTTGCTACTGTGTCATCAATCATATTTTCAGTTATTATATCAGGGTATGACGTTCCATGAGAAATATCTCTTATTTTCATCTTACTGTTATTACTGGTTTCCCTTTGTCAGATCATATCAAAGATGCAGGCTAAAACCAGTGGTGGAGGAAGTATTGAGATCTTTTACTTAAGTAAAAATAGCATGACCATATTTTAAAAATGCATCCATAATTTTAGAAAAGCAAAAAAGCATTAACAGCAAAATGTACTTAAAATTTAAAAAAGTAAAAATACACATTAGGCTGAGAGTTAGGAGTGTTATAACTTGACTATATGACTTATTACTTTCCACCTCAGGCAAAAACCACTGATTGTATATGAAGATTATATTATATAGGCTACAGTATAAGGCTAAAACCTACAGCAAATACAGTAGGTTTTCCTGGCATAAGCTCACGACCCACTCCGGCACAGATGGGGGCGGTCATGCTCTGAGAAAAAGTGATTTGCCAGAATGGAACAGGGTTAAAGAAGGAGAATTCAGTAGGTGGGAAACAGGAGTGTACTAGCGGTATGTTCCTACGGTCTAAGCACTGTCAGACAGTGCAGTCTACAATTTACAGCGGCGCAATGAACACCAGCCCAGTATTATTAGGTAACACTGCAAACTTGTTTCAATGATTAGCTTGCTTAGCTAACGTTAGCTAACTGTCATTCTACGAGGATAGCTTACGTTTTCATGTAACTCAGCAATATGGGAATAAAACAAATGGCCAAATGAGCACGAAAATGTGTACACACACGTATACTTTGTTTAAGTGGTCTCATCATAATCTCAAATGCCCAGAGGATGCCAAGTAACGTTACCGAATTTGGTCTTTATTTTACCCGTTTGCCTCGCAGTGTTGCCATATTCATCTGACAAAAAGTAACCCAATTTGACTGTAGAACCAACCCAATCGCCTCGTTTTAATCTATATTTGTTTACATTTTGGGAAACTAAGTCAGCCGAATTCACCGTTAGATGTTCGTGATTGCTACATGCTATTTGCTGTTCTGACAACTATCAACGAATTACTTTGATACGGAAGAAAACCTAAAAACATGATGATTCACAGCCAAGTTCTGGAGTTATAGGGTGCGCCTTTTTATCTATGATGCTACACGGGTTTATGAACGTTTCTTTTGCGATAAATTAATGATATCCTCCTATCCATCCTGTGTTCGTATTTAACTGAGCTAAGACTACAATGTTTCACAGAAATTGCTGAAAACGGGCGCTAGGGGTTCGTAAAGCAGCCTACCTGAATTGCCACCACTGCTGCTGCAACTGTTGATCGTCCACAGCTAATCTTTGACTCACGTTTCAGTTTAAACCCCTGGAATTTAGACTAACCTCTCGTAGGTGGAAACCGTCTGAATGGTTCAAAATTATCACAAATCATAACAACCCGTCCGAATCAATTATTACCCAATCAATTAAAGAGAAATTAACCAATTAAAGAAAAACTGCCCAACCTGGAAATACTTCTTTTTTTTTCCAACCTGAAAGCAAGGGCGGTTATGATGGTTGGGCGACGTCATATTCTGCAACGTCTGGGAACCAGCAGCGTTACCTAGCAAAGAAAACTATCTTACCTAGCAACGGCAGTGATTTCTATTTGATAACGGTTTGAAACATTCTCGTTTGGGTAAGTAAGTACAGTGAAAATAATATTAACAAGTCTCAACAAGTTTCCGTTGTTTTTCAAGTAAAGCAAAACATGATTTAAAAGACCAACTTAAAACATGTTTAGCTCTCTGAATCTGAAGCTGTGAAATATGTTTTTTGTGCTTCATTGAGAAAATACGTTTACAAACAACAAGGCAAGTCACACACGGCAAAGAATAAAAATAAAATCAAACAAACTATCACAAATTAGATCACATATACCTCTAACAGACAATAAACCATACCATAAATAAATAACTAATTGATAAATTAACATAAATTGTTCTTCAATTTCATTAAAGGTTAGTATGATCTGGGTCTATAAATGAGTACAGTTTTACACATCTTAGCATTTCTTTTGCCGATAATTTTGAAGTTCAACAGCTGTGCACCATTTAGCAGTTCATGTGAATTGAAAAAGAATCAAACTACTGTATGTTTCTCAATCACTCTGTTTCAGGTCCATTATAGCACAGTGATTTAACCTGATGACATCTAGATCAAAGGCCCAGTTGGCACCCCTGCCATGGACAGAGATCCTTGCGTATTGGGTGCTGTCCTTTGGCTCGCATTTCTACTCTTTCTACCAACTGCACAGGTTCTCCAAAGGTAAGGTAGATGGACGGATATCAATATATTGGTACAGTGAATTGAAGTGAAATGTTATAAGAAAACTGAAGTTAATTCCTTTTTGTACCTCAGAACATGAAGCGGGACTAGAAAGAGGATTGCAGTTGGAAAAAGGCCTTCTTAAGGGTTTTAAAAGGGTAAGTCCAGTCCTAATATGAGAGATTTTGTGTCACAGAAACTAAAAAGCTTCAAAAAGCTTGCTTCAATTTAGTTTCAGTTTTTAAAAAATTAGGGCTTAATCGCACCGTTAAAGTTAGTTGTCTTTTTCAGGACCCATCAGACTTTGAGTGGAGTTTCTGGACTGAATGGGCGAAGACATCTTTACTTTGGACCCTCACTGGTCATGGCATCATATCAAGATTGACCAGCATCTTTTATCCCAAGGTAGGAAGCAACTTCTACAGTGCTGTATTTGTTAAGTGGACTGTAGCTATTATCAGGGAGATGTTTCAATCCAACACGTTTCATGTTCCTCCAACAGTTTAGGGTGCCAGCACTCACCATATATGGCGTCTTAGCAGCCAGCAGCGTGTTGGGGGTTAAAGGTGTGAGTGTGCTGCTGGTACATCTGGGACTGTCCTTTTCAGTGGCCCAACTGCGCAAACCTGCTCTGTCCTGGGCTTTAAATCTGCTGCTGCTCTCTACACTTCACATCCAACCACTTCAAGAGGTCCAGGTGGGTTTATCACCTCATTTATTCTTGTTCCTGGTTTCGGATGGGGGTATCTTTATCTTGCATTTAAAAGTTTCAAATTAAAATAAAAAAAGTTGTTTTTCCATTTAAATTTGAATCTTCTGAATATATTTTTCAGTGTTTTTTCCTGAGTCACAAAACTCCATAAGATTTAGGATGAATGGAGGCCAGCATCTCTATTGGTGTGTGTGTGAATGTGAATTTGGTTCTAAAACAAGAACAAAAATAATACAAAAAACCAATCACTTTTACTACATCAAGAAAAAAAATGCTAATTTCTGTAACTACTTTTGCATTTCTATGTTGATAAAATCATTCAATGTAAATGAGGCTAAACAGGTACATAAAGCAATAATACTGTTATTAAACCAAATTAAAATTCTCCACGATAAAGGCCACCATTCTTATCAATTTAAGATCGGCATGTCACATAGTCAATTCACCCCCAAGTCCTTTAATAATAAAAATTTGAGAATCACTGTTCAATCAGCTATCACTATTTGATCATCACTAAATGTCATATTTACAAAGAACACAAGGGGGTGCAAGATACTGAAGGGATGTTAAGCCAATTGGTCCAGCTCCATTATTCTATATCTGTAAAAGTTCAGTGAATTTATTGGAAACATACGTGTCAAGCAGATTAGTTCCAGTTTTTCCTGAGGATTAGAAGATGAAAAACTCAGTATCTTCTTTCAAGAATGTGAAAATGTTAGAAGCAGTGGGACAGATTATGACAGACGGTGCTCATATTCTCAAAGTCAAACATTCGTTGCAGTGATAACTAAATTTAACTAAACTGCAGTTTATTTAATACAGCACAATGATGAACACAATTAGGAACTTAATTCCATTCATTTCTTCGATGATTGTTATGAAAACTGGCTCTTAGTATTTCACTACTTGTATGATAGTCTATCATCTCCTCTGAAAACATCCTTTAACTGCACATTATCTGACACATCAAGCATGGTTACAGCCGGGCAACTGTGCTCCAGTCACAAAAGTTAGAAATTTGAATTTAGAAAGTGACATTGACCCGACAGACCTCTGCATGCCTCTTAAAATCTGCCCCTTCCCCTCCTGTGCTCACCCCCCTCTACACACATGCAATTGGATACAACTGATTCCTGTGTTCAAGCACAGCTTCGAAAGCAATGTCATTCCCAAGGTTGACCTCATGAAAATTTGGCTGAAGCATTTGTTTATTAGTATTTCGGAAACTGCTAATTTTCTCATTTGGTAAAGAGTGATTTTAAAAGCGAATCAAAATTTAGTGTCAAACTGTCACTATTTATATAAGTAGTCCCCAGAAATGTCTTAAAATAATTGGCCTTCCCACTGTATTTCACAGAGAGGCTGGTACAAGACGGAGGAGGAGTACTATCTGCTGCTCTTCAGTGTTGCTGTCTGTGGTCTACGCTTCATCAGCTTCAGTCTGGAGCATTGCTGGTGCCCAAGTGAACATGGTGGAGTTGTGCAGCTCTGCTGGTTGTTTTCATACACCTTCTATCATCCTTTTTTCTACAATGGACCCATTATCACGTACAAAGACTACATTGAGCAGGTAAAAGAGCCATCAGATGTTACTCCTGAAATAGAGACTTTGACAAAAAAGAAATTTAGCCTGTTTTGTTTTTATTCTGGAGGGTGATTGCTGGAGGTCATCTCACACGTCACATCTTCTAAAAAGCTACCTTATATGCTGATGTCTGATCACTTCCACATCACTTTGTGAACATTTTCATACCCATCTTTTGATTTGATATATACATGTTCATTGTGCATGTTCATTATTTGGTCTTTTGGTAGTGGTGATACATCCAGGACCCGTTAACAACATGCTCACTTTCTCCACCTGCAGATGCGGAGGTCTGCTGAGGAGAGTGACAGGGACCATTCTGCTTTTAGTTACTTGGTACTCAGATCAGGACGGATCATACTGTGGTGGTGCATTGCAGAATACATGATCCATGTAATGTACATGCACTCCATCCAGTCTAATGAGACCTATTTAGAGATTCTTCCTCCTTGGGCCTTGGGTAAGTCTTTACACTGGATGTATTTTTGGCTTTCATTCACAGAATCATTTCAGCTTTAATGTTCCCCTGCCACTCAGACACACTCAACATGTTTTCAAGATGCAGAATTTCAAAACATTTTACCCCCACGGGATTTAGTTGGTTCTAAAACTCCCATCAGATATGCTGATTACTGACTCAGTCATTGCTCACGAGTCATAATCCAGTTTTTCTGATGTGTGATTTTGTTTGTATTTGAAATGCTCCCTTTCACTTGGAGTCCTATATTTGTTGGAAAACCTTCTCTCTGCTTCACAGGCGGTCTGGCCCTGGCCCTGGTCCAGTTCTTCTATGTGAAGTACCTGGTACTCTTTGGCCTTCCCTCCATGTTGGCTACTGTGGATAAACTAGTTCCCCCAAAGCTTCCTTCTTGTGTCAGCATCATGTACAGTTTCACAGGGATGTGGAGGTAAGATCATATACCGGAACCCACGCCAGTTAACACCATTGACATAAATATAGTATTATACTGGTCTCGCAGCCAGAATTCCTCAACACTCCAGGTACTGGTAAAGCTAGCATCCCTGCTATCCTCGAGGAAAAGGTACATGTAATGTGAAGTGCTTTGAGTGCACACTGTGCTTTGGCAATCAGATTCAGACTGGGCACAGTGAATTGTCTCATCTTCTGTTATTACTGGCAATCAGAACAATAGGTCACCTCAGCACCAGGAATATTATATCATTCTTTCAGACTCAAGCTGAAATGGTTTGTTCACTAGGACTGATTCTGTGTTTGCAGACCAAATCTTTTCCTTTTTTCCTCTCTAAATAAAAACAGGTTTGTAGCAGCTGTCCGAAATATAATTCATGAAACAAAACCAAACACATCTGCATTTTAAAAATCACCAAAAACTAAAATGCGAATTACAACTGTGTGTCAGTTTTAAATGTGATCTGACAGTTTCCAGTTTATGAGTATATTATACAATCCAGTTATTACACCAAACAGGAAAGCTACTTTGTTTTTCCGGTTCAGTTCAGTAATGAGTTATTTCTGTCCTCCACAAAAAACTGGACATTATGAAATTAAATGTCGTTATAACTGGTTCATTTATTAACCCCTTTCAACACTTTTGTTACAAAGCAAAGGAAAGGACTATGCCTGGTTTATGCTGAAGGGGTCACAATTGCTCATATTAATGAACACACTCGTTGCAGCGTTTGTTACACAGGGATAAAGATCCTAAATCAGTAAGACTTCATATTCTTAAAAAAAAAGGCTAAAGGTCCTCCAGGATGCACACCACTTCTGGACAAATATGCTGCAAAATATGCTGTAACATACATTCAGTTGCCAGTTTATTAGCTGCACTTAGCCTAAAATAATGTAGTGTAATACAACAGTCCTGCAATAAATCCTACAATCATGAGGGTTGTAATATTCAGTTTGTGTTTAAACTGCCTTGATTCAACTGAATGATCATTTTGGAGACTGCAGGTTGTGGTGTCGTTGAACTAGTTGCATTATACTGACAGGTGTTTCTATTATTTAATCCACTTCATTTATATCAATAAGGGGAGGCTAAATAAGAGAAATGCCTCTCTGTATAATGCAATACAGTTGCACAGCAGCACAAACTGTAGCCTCAAAAATTATAGTGATAATAAAGTTATTTATATGGCCAGAATGTACAAAGTGCTTTACAAAGGGCAGGCATAAGGCAATAAAATAATTAAAGTAAAGCGAGGCAAATGTACTAACACTAACATAAAGTTGAATTAACATCTCTCTAAAACAGTTTCAATACAAACTGAACATTAAACCTTCATAAAGGGAGGATTTATAGCAGGAATGTTGTGTTAAGCTGCATTCATTTTAGCTCGATGTACCTAATAAACTGACAACTGAGGGTCTGAACAAGGTTTAGGCAGAACAAACATGCAATTAAATGCAAACCTCATAATATACAATAAAACCGTATGATAAAAACCATAAAATTAGCAGTGTCACTCTGTTCCTCAATGTAAATAACTCTGAGAAAATGCTGCCTTCATACAGAGAATAACATAAAGTTGAGATGTAGGGCTGTGTTTTTGGTTTTGCAGTAAAAATGCATCGCCTGTAGCCTAGCTCGGCCATCAATGTGCTGACACTGATGCACTCCAACCCAGCCTGTGTGTGCTGAGCTGGCCAATGTTGACAACATTGATGGAATGCATAAAGCTGTCCACCGACATCACTGAGCAAACAGCTCCAGTTTATAGACAGACAGAGCAAATAAAAAAAGAAAAACGCCTTTTCTAATCTTCTTAATGACAGAGCGCGAGCACACAAACACACATGCATCATACAGACTGCACATGCCTCAGTTTATATGAAGCCCAGTGCTCAGGTGTTAGTGCTACATTATTATGTAAATTTGTGACTCAAATATTCTTTATTTTTTTGTTCACTCTCAGGCACTTTGACGAGGGGCTGTATCGATGGCTCATCAGGTAAGAGGCACTTCATGAGCGGTGGACAGACTAATTCAGATGTTAATGTGCACTAAAAGTGTGAAATGTCATTTAATAAAAATCAAATGATACCTATCTATCTTATCTTATATTTCTAATATTTGGAACAGCGTGTGTTTAATCATACTGTATCTGTTATTTATTGCACACTTACTGTGAAGAGCTCATTTCCTGTTGGGTATTGAACTTGTCAGTTGAATATCTTAAAAAAAAAAAAAAAAGGTGCCATTCTCCAGCTGCCTGCCAGTGTGTGTCATCACAATGGACAAGGATGCTGCATTTGCATGTAGGCTTTCTCATGATTATGAGGTTGCATGTTGTTGGTGAATAGTTCCTCTGTTGTGTTACTGTTCCTGCACCCCGGAGAAATGCCGTCTTGTTTAATATGTGCATATGTAATGGGGGCATTATGTGTTTGCTCACTTGTAGTTTGGACAGCGCACACTATTAGCTCGTCTGCTAATGATGCACACTTGGCTGAATGCAGCCTATTGAGAGTTTATGGTCCGCTTGGTAGACGCGGGTTGCTACATTAAGGCAACACTAGAGTTGCACGGTTGTCAGAGATATTCTGTGAAAATGTTCCCTCGTCTTGGTTATTGTTTGCTAATTAATATTTGTGTTGTCTGGTTGTTTTCTTCTGTTTTGTCACGTTTGATGTTATACATGTGCATCTGCTTTTCAAATGTTAAAGATGAGTTTAAAATGAAATACGGCATAGCAGGCAGTGGCTCCAATTCATTTGCTCAAGATCCTAGAATTTAAATTGCAAATGCAACTTTCTATTTTAATCTGTGTTCATTGGAAATTGTTTTCTCCTGCTTAATGGCATCGCT
Organism: Seriola lalandi dorsalis; assembly: GCF_002814215.2. Taxonomy (NCBI): domain Eukaryota; kingdom Metazoa; phylum Chordata; class Actinopteri; order Carangiformes; family Carangidae; genus Seriola; species Seriola lalandi. Next base: position 1,376,760 of record NW_019525499.1, read on the forward strand.
TGCAATTATCCTACTGCAGATGCAAAATGATACCCATGACATAATGCCCCGACGTTCCTTCTTGTGAAAGTGCTTTTAAAGAGGTTTTAATGCAGTTCTGAAATTCTGTTGAAGTTGTCTGAAGAGGGCTAGATGAGTGCGTAGGTGTTAAATGATGTGCTCCACATGATTCACTGACACCCTGTCTCCCTGGGCAGCTAAGTGGCTCATTCTTCGCCATTCCACTACGCTTTCCCCTTCCTGTACACCGCCGTGTGTCTCAGGTTCTCTGTTTCACACACATATACAGTTACTGGCCAACAAAAGAGCTCTCAGTGTTTTTTTAATGATGTTATTGCAGCTGTGTATGAGAAGGAGTGTTTGATCCCAAATCCTGGGATAAACTAGTTTTAAGTAAGTAAGTGGGGGGCGTGGACTGGCTTGGGTAGAGGTCATCATTCAAATTTGGCTCCAATTGGACTTAAAGCAAGAAAGATCATGTAAACTGTGTATCTGTATGAGAGCTCAGGAAACAACAATAAAAGTTGCCGGACTTTCTAATTCCTATTGTCACTCTGTAAAGGTTCGCAGTAGTCAGGCATTACATAACACGTTGATATACACGTTATTCAGGTATTAATGTATATCTCAAAATTATCATATTTTGATTGGCATCTGATTTAAACCCATTTACATTTAAATAATTTGACCAGATGGATAGATACTGTGCATGTTTAGGTATTCAGTTTGCTCTGGCTCTAACACTGGTACCTCTCCATCTGCTTTTGCACCCACTTTCATCTTCCAATATGGCCAAGCTGGCCACTCTATTTAAGGCTCAGAAAATGCTGGCTCATCTTTCAGGAACATTGATTAGCCACAGGGTGGCTGAGATAATTAGTTCCCAGCTCAGCAACACCAGATAGAATGTGATGTTTGTTTCTACGTGCGTTGGACTGATGTAGCATGTTGAGACTGTCGGCCCCTCTGGGACAGACGAGGTTCTCACAGTATCTGAGACCATTTCTCTTCACCACATGTGCCAGACTCTTTACTGATTGGAGGGATATTATTCACATCAAGTGGGCTAGTTAAATATACAGCTTTATACCGCATATGATGTAATCTAATTTAAACCACTGTAAATTCACATGCGTGAGTTATGTGGTTGATATTTACTTTCATTTAACTGTCGGCCCTCAATCTGTCTATTTTTTACATTGGACGTCAGAGCGACGTTTACTTGATTAAAAATCAATGAATATGACATGATCATTTCTGTGACAGGTGTTCTTTGCAATTCATTGGTGCATTGTGGTGCCATTTTCTCTCCTCTTTTGTTTTACATCTGCACTATTCAGTGGCTGCGATATATCCCTGTCCTGCTAAAGACGAATAATTCACTATATTGCCTGTCTGTCATTTCTTTCACTGCTTTTCTTTGACTTTTATTTTTTTTTATTATTTCTAATAGCATTGAAGAACTTTTTTTTTTTTTTTACCATGTCTGTGCTCGTGTTTCAGATACATCTATGTGCCGTTGGGAGGTTCACGACACGGCCTTCATTACAAGTTGTTATCCACTGGCCTTGCGTTCGGATTCGTCTGTCTGTGGCACGGCGGCCATGACTACTTACAGTACTGGGCCCTGATGAACTGGGCGGGAGTTCTGGTGGAAAACGGAGTGAAGTCTCTCTTTGCTTCACCCTTGATTCACTCCACTGTTGTAAGTTTGAAATCCAAGCAAAACTGTATATGGATCAAATTCCCTGGTTATTCTATCGACTGGATGTTCAATTAAGATGTGCCGACATGATGGGGTCACATAATCTGATTTAATAAGAGAATGCCCCGAGGATTCTGTCACATGTAATTAGGAATGGGAATTGATAAGATTTTATTGATACCAATGCCATTATGGATTCTGCTTATTGGTCCAATTTTTTATCAATTCCTTTAATGATTCCTGATCAATTTTCTGTGTGGCATCGATAACAGGAATTGATAAGCTAAGACAAACGGTTCCAATAGTTTGGACATTTTGGAACAGGTTCTTTACTGGAACCGGCTCTGGATTCCCATCCCTACATCTAATTGTCACAGTGAAGAGTCTGTTTCCAATACATTAACAATAGATTAATTCAGGCTGCTTTTGCTGTTTTGGCCTCTAGCCTTGGCGAGAAGGTTTGTGTTCTCAAAATAGAAATCAAATCTAATGGCGTACTGTGTAATCCTCCTAGTTTATGGTCACACAGTTCATTAGAGCCAGGTGCTTTGGTGTTCTTTGTGTTTTCCGATTTACAATGAAAATCTCTAGTGGTCCTCCTGCAATTTACTTATTTATTTACTGATTTCCCAGGAGCAGAATTTCTCTCCGGCGATGAAAAGGCGTTCCATCGCCTTTCTCTCTGCCTTCTCCACTGCCATGCTCATCCTGTCTAATCTTGTGTTTCTTGGGGGGGTACATGTTGGCAGAATCTTCTGGAAGCGTGTCTTCATTCAAGGTAAATTGCCGTCCTCAGCACTCACTCAATAGGAATTTGTGGGTGCTTTTTATTTTTGCTTTATTTTCAGCTGGCATTTATAAATGCGCGGAGCATTAGACATTATGCTGAACTGTAGGACATCACAGATGCTCCCTCCAGCTAAACATAGTATGTCCAAAGCAACAGAGGGGCCGGCTCACATAGGCTGAAAATAAAATCATAAATAAAATATAATGCAGTGATTAAAAATGCTGCCGTTCAGTAGGTCTGTATATTTAGCAGTATTTTCAGTGGATGAGTGAGGCAGCGGTCATTACTGGGGCATGTTCAGCATCTGCTTGGGCAAACTCTCCCAAATAGAGAAACATCTGCTTCATGGTTGTGCCAGTCCCTGTTTTGCTCCCTGTGTCTTTATTTGCCTCATTTGGTACCTAAAGCAAGATGGCAGGCTCTCCACAAGCCTGTCCACACATGATAAGCAGTCTGAGCTTCACTTTGCTGCAGAGTCAGCGCTGAGAGCTCAGCCCGGTGTTGATACAACATCATATAACTCATATAATTTATTAATAAGCACTGTTAATTCATGCTGAATTAGAATGCATGGTTTACTCATTTTTAAAGCACCGGTAATTGAGTTTTTGCCACTTAGAGGCAGCAGAACAAGCTGTTGTGTTTACAAGCTGTAAACACAACACGGACATCTTATAAAGTTACTAGTACTAGGTACTAGTGTTACATGTTAACAAACAGTTGCCTATTTACCACTGAGCAGAGACAGGGCAACTTTAGCTTTTATTTGAAGTTGTGTTTCTGGCACATAATTCACTTTCCCTGTGTCTCTCTCTTTGCCTCACCAAATCCTGAGGGAATTATCCGGCTCTTTAGCTGCTAAATGCTCAACCGTGGTCACCTGCTAGGCGCTAACTTTGTCTGTGAGCTGTTTTCTGCCGGCCAGGTAGAGCACAGGGGGTTCATCAAACATCTGCTGCCTGATGAAGGTCATATTCTAGTCACCAGTTAGGCTTTATTGTGACAGTGATCATTTGTGGGAAGCCTGGCAGGCTCACAGCAAATGGTGCAAAATACTATGCTTCCTCTAGCACTCCTGACCCCTTTCACACACACAATACTGTAGCCCGGGTGTAAATAAGTTAACAGAAACCTAAAAATAAGAACAGCGTGCTTGAAAAAAAAACATTTCTGTTGTGAATTATTCAAAGTAAGAACTAGAAACTAACAGGGAATCTCAGTTTGCTTTTACGGCGATTCACTCGGACCATTAAAGTTCTAAAAATAAAGATAAAACTTGGCAATGCATGATTTTAAATAGACCACCAGAAATGCCTGAAGTCATTACTTATGTCTGTGATGTCTGCGTAATAAATCACCGAGGGGGGAGTTGCGGTTTGCTTCATTAACATGAAATCAATGCTTCTAAATCAGCCTGTCTGGGATTTTTACAAGTGCAGGCAGTAGCGTAATTGCACTCTGACCTCTGCTGAAAAACAAATTCCTCATCACACTGTGTGTCTATAGCTGTATGTGTATATTGAGAATGTAAGTGTAAGTGGCCACTGATAAGATCACTCTGAAGACATGGTCCTGAGAATGTAACATACCAGTAGACACAGTGCTTCGTATTAGTTCAATAATATTAATCATCCCATTAAATTATAATGGCTGTAATGAAAATGAAATGGTTATGGTTCAAATGAAGAAGTCACTTAAAACTCCTCATCTCCAAACTATGTCATCAATCAGTACTTCTACTTTATATTAGTCAGCACTGAGAAAGTGAAATGATTAATGAATTAATTAGTTGACAGTGATCGTTAAGTATTTTGATAATCAATGAATTATGTCCATTTTTAATCAGAAGCCAAATATTTTATTGTTGCAGCTTCTCCTGTGAGACGACTTTCCATTTACTCCAGTGTAAAGTTTCAGTAAACTAAATATCCTCTGGTTTTCGATATTGCTCAAATGGAAAAAGTTACTTGAAGACATCACCTCAAGCTCTGAGAAATTCTTATCTTCATTTTTCATTATTTTCTGATGTTTTTTAGACCAAACAATCAAAAGTCCGGGGATCACCAGTGTTGGTAGGATTCATTCTCTGGGTACCGTGACTATCTTCAGCAGATTTCATGCCAGTCCATCCAATATTGAGATATTTCTGGACCATCAGAAAGACACTGCCATTCCTCGAGCGATGCCACTAGCAAGGCTGAAAAAAAAGCTCAGTCTCGCTGTATTATTCTCTAAAACCCACGAGTTGTTCCTAGTTTCTGTCCATCTAACAATATCAGAGCTAAACCTACAAGTTGTCAGTCTCTACTTTACTGAGTGGCGCAGTCCTCCTGATCACTAATCAGCTTTATATTTAGTCTTGAGCTGCTTCTCTGCCAGTGGCCTTTTTCACCTCGTTTGAACTAGACACACTCTGCTAATCAAGTGGCAAAAGAAACTGGTGTAATTACAGCACTGTTTGATTAGAGCCATAGTAACATGCAACTGGAGGAAATAGGTTTTAAGATCTTCCACTCTCCAGCTCTTTACCAAGGCTTAGTAATTAGTAGCTTTGCCTCCTAATAACATTTGGCTAGTGGTGTTTGCTTGTCTTCTGCAACGGTTGGATGACTGTTTAGGAAATATGTTTCACACTGAGGGTGTTAATGAAATGTACGTACCTGCAAAGACAAAACACTGGGACGTCTTGGTACGACTGCAGGCTTACTCATGGTGCACGCAGGGTAAAATGCTTTGAATGATTCATTTACATAATATTCAAAAAGTGCGCTTGAAAATGATTCAAATGTCTTATGTGATTAATAATCACCTCGCATGGACTGGAAACATCATCAAGGCTGTTTTTAAAGGCAAACGCGAAGTATAAAATAATGCTTATTTCCAAACCGCACAAAACAAAACTTCACTTCAGCATACCATAAAAATATTTATCATCAAAATATGGCTTTGCAAGCCTTAACACACGTCACCTTTCTCTTCTGCAGACAGGAAACTGACAGTACAGCTGTGCATAAAGCAGCATGTGTGTATGTGAATTAGATTTTGACATGAATAGAAAAGAATAGACCATTGAAGAGCATTGTGGGTGCAGGTGCGGGTTACTGAGATAATCTGGAGCCACGCCAGTTGGGGAGGAGGTGCAGACAGCTGTCCTTACCTGCCGGCTCGACCCTCTAAGAAGCAGCTATAAATAGAAAAAGAAAATAACCCTAACACAACACAGTGCAGCAGAGAGAACTGACCAAACTATTACTCTCTGTCTCTGTAGAGCTTGTAAAAGAATGCAAGTCTCGGTACATAACATAGGATCCTTTCTGTAAATCTGAATATTCCCTGTTACAGATGAGTATATCAGTTTTCTTTTCATTTCAGGCTGGTCGACCATGGCCCCACCTATGCTGGCCTTCCTCTACTGCTTTGCACAGATTGGACTAGAGAGGACTTCTCGCCCGCCATGAGTCACCTTGACTTTGTTAACAGAGTGAGAATCTGTGCTGCCGGACAACCACAACAACCTGCTGAGTCCACTGCCTCGTTTCCACCACCCAGCATCTCTGTGGCGAGTCTGGCTCATGGCCACTGAACCTGTCCTAACCCGGCTGAAATGCAGCTGAGCAGCCACTTTCCACGACCTGCGGGACCGGGCAAAATCTGTCTGTACGCTAAGACTTAAAGGATCAGTGTTGATTCTTTCCAAGGATAGATTTTTTATATACACCATGGAAAATTTAAGTGCACATTAACTGTAATAGAATGAAAGTGATGCTGTAAAATAAGGGCAGTTGCTATATAAGTCATATTCTGCCTTGGCAGTGTTGAGGCATGTTTTCTACCCATTAAGCTGCAGTGAATCACTGTTATTCTAAGAAACTGTAAAGGAAAATATGGACCTTGAATCTGTCACGGTTATATGACTCTGATAAGGTATTGCTCAGCGGTGCAGAAAGCTGGAGAAATGCTAATTTCACATTTACCATCCTCCTTCAGCTCGCCACAAAAACAGGTGCGTATTCAGAGGTTGTCAATAGACACAGAAGACTGATTAGAGCAGCAAGAACCCGATCAATGTCCTTATTTCCCTGTAGAATGACACTAGTATTAGTAGATGCATTGCTAAAAAGCTGTAGAGCGACTACACACTAGCTTTCAAGTCAACAAAGTTACACTGGAATGTGGAGGAAAGCAATAACAAAAACTATGTTTTACTTTTTTATGTGTTGTTATGTATCACCTTGTACCTTCAAAATGTCAACCAAATTCAGAACCAGTTGTCGTGTTTGGATTAAAACTTTGTATGTCTAGTTACATGATTACAAAAATCCATCTCTCCATCCATTTTATAATAATAATGCTGGTCATGATGCAATGAGCCTCAGTGTCCCTGCTGAAACCATATACAGTCTGTCATATAATATATGGACATTCAGCTGTGCAGTGTTTTTGGATATGATGAAGCAGTTAAACTGCTCCCCCACTGATTGAGAAACTCCTTCAACCTATCTTAAATCAACTCGAAGCGAATTAATGCATAAATGTTCTAGTGGTGAGTATTTACAGCAGCAGGACAGTGTAAAAAATGAAACCACAGTGCCCATGTTCATACTAATGAATGAGACTGTTTGCCAGTGTGACAATGTGGCTCAGTTTTTAATAGTGGATCTCTATGGCACAGAGGAATTAGATGCATCAGGCTCTGGATACACAGACAGTATTCAATTTGTGGTTTCAATTTGCTGTTTTGTTGATTCAGTTTTTTTTTTCTTTTCTTTTCATTGGATTTGTTGACAATAAGTAAAATATAGAATATCACTTAAATTTTCTGGAGGTAGAAGATGTTTGTTGGAAAGCATCATCATATCCCAACAACATGAAATACCCACACTATGGAGGTAGGAGTTCAGTGTGAAAGTTCATGTTCAATGAAGGCTGAGGTTTTTACATAAAACTAGCTTTAGTAAAAGAACAAGTTATTTTTTACGTAAAACTGTTGAACCTTCTCTGGTGAAATGTGAGGAGTTTCTGTACTTTGTCGTTGTAAACTGAACATCTTTAGGTTTGTTGGACAAAACTTTTTTGTTTTTTATTTTAACATTTTATAAAGAAAATAAACCGGCTTAAACTATCATGACAATAATCACTATTTAAGATCATCTGGTTGATGCAAGGACTGGGATGATCGGTTTGATGAACTGATGTAATTGGAGAAAAAATCTTTTAACTTCAAAAAGTTTGACCAATGAGTAACAGTTTAGTTTCTCTCAGTTTAGTTATTGGAGATACATTCTTGAAAGTGCTGGCATCTGCCTTGAATAATTTACTGTGTAAGGGTTCACTAGTTTGTCAGCAGTTTTAAAAGGTAAACTGTTCTGGGAATTAGCATAAAGCTGCTTTAAAAAGCTTATCCGTGCTTTTTTGTGTGTCTTTTGAGCTTAGAAAGTGTGATGTTGCAAGAACAATTTGATCCTCTTAATATTCACAGTGCACAATAAGGAAATCAGCTTGAGGTGTCCAAGAAGATTAGTTTAAGAATGAGTGGATTTGAACTTGTCAGGAGTGTAATCACTGAAATTCATCCTCGATATAAAACTCATGTTGCCTCTAGTTCTCTCTTTAAAGTCCTGCAGCAACAATCGATTGATCCCTAGGTTTATAAATTAAGTTTATCAATCAGTAATCCATCTTATCTGTACAGGTCTGTAGTTCATATGTTGATGAGTGGTGAATAAATAGTCTTATAATACAAGGTATTTTGTCAGGAAACAATATAAGTAGTGTGTAATCTGGAGTCTTTGGTTCTGTTTCCATTAGCTGATTACTGTTCTTGGGATTATCACCTCTGTGGCACTAAGGAGGATCAATGTGAGTGGGGGTCAGCGAGGAATCCTCTTAAATGAACATAAAACTGTGAGGTTTATCTGACGTAAGATGCTCAGCAGGAGAAAACACCTGCTGACAAACACTTTCTCAAAGAAGTGCCCTCATCACCGGCGGAGGAGCTAACACACAAAGACTGACAATTCTCACAGGTCAGAACGGATGCTGCACGGCGCCTATAGAGAACAGACAGGGTACAGTATGTATAAAATATTTATTATGAATAGCACAGTATGTCACAGTTCATAACAAAGTTCCCATTGTGCTTGAAATAGTTACATTTCTCATCACATGACGTGTGAACATGGAGGCATGTGCATATTACATGAAACCTTTAACACAGAGTCCAAACTCTTCTCTCTCTTAAGAATCTAAACATTGCAATATAATCTGTGCATATGTATGTATATATATATATATACACATATATGTTTGTGTGCAGGGATTTATAACCAGGCAGCTTTGTAGAGCTGACCACAAAAATAGTTCTGTGTTCAAATCAAAGAAGTGAGAGTAATTTGGATATTTAACACTGCTTTCCTGTAGGTGTGGGGCAAAATGATGAAGGCACAGTGCTGCATGCTTCTCAGTAGCAATCAAAGGTGATGACTGTAATATAAATGAAATGGTAGTGCAGTACTGTAAAGGTCCTTCTCACTTTTCCATGTGTCACATGTCACTTTTATGACTTCTGTTTATAAATGCAACAGCACAGAACGACACACTGCTCTCAAGGATCTTGTTTCTGAATTTTAAAGTGCACCTACGTCCCATTTTAGTGCCATATTTATGGTGCTTGTAAAACATTTAGCCTCCTGAAAGAGGCGTAAGTGAAAATACCCTCCATCTGCTCCATCTTTCTTATTGGACACAAAATCTGATTTTTAGCTGGAACAGATTTGATATTTTTGTTTTATTGATTATTATGAATATAATCTGTTCCTGTTGGATAAAGTGAAATATAAAGAAACAAAGAAAAATAGTACATTTGCAAAGTGAAATAATACAGAACCTCTTACACAAAAGACCAATTTGAAAATGAAAGTATAAAACATACTTTACAAATATTACTGGTCATTCATCTGTGTCATTGGTGAATTGAAACAGTTTATTGTGGATAAAATGAAAATATTCCCCCAAAAGTACCGTCAAAGAAAACCCTTTTTGTCAATGCAACAATAATCTGTTCAACAAAATAAATATTTTCTGTTTGGGATTAGAATGATTGAATCACATAAATAATGAAAAACAAGAATGACAGTCAGCACTTCATTATGTTGTGTTGTTTGCATTGTTGTTGGTATTATTAAAGAGGCTGTTTGTAAGTTTTCTCTGCTGCCGAATGTGGTTTCTTGCTGGGAGCAGGTGGTGATTGTTACTGTTTTTGTTACTTGACAAGAGCTTCTGCCATTGATGTCTTTATGACACGAGAGGTTATGATACTCTCTGAGCAGCGCTACAGCTTCAGGGCAGACTGGAGGCTGCGGTGAGCCGCTATTGGAAAGTGACATGACGGGCCAGAGCTAGCTGGTTTGCATGCTAACTTCAGTAGAAGATAAAAATGATCATAGAAACAAGGAGAGAGCTGTTGGTGAGTAAAGGAATGAAGTTTGATGCTGAACTCAAAATGTTTCTTGACTGCTTAGTAAACAGCCGTTAATGCTAACGTTAGCAATGTAGCAATGGCAAAACTTACAAATAGCTCCTTTAAAAATTTATTTAACTTGTTTAAATAAACAGTTGTGGTTTAACTGTTGTGTAACATTCAAAGATTTACACCTTTGACCTCCACATAATGTGATGTAAAGTTTAATCTAGAGCTGTGAGCCGTAATATTACAGATTAAAGATCTGTGTGCAGACGAAATCAAAAACATTTGAGTAAGGCAAACTTATTGCCCTTGGAAGTGTAGCATAAAGACTGGAAGCAGGGCAAATGACTAGCCTGCTAGCTTACTGGCACATAACTCCCTGTAAGACCAGAACTTGTTTGTACATGTTTAATTTTGTACAATTGGACCAAAAAAAGATTATAGATAGGTAAATGAATTAACTGACGAGTTCTAGATGAGCTGGTAGGCACTGAACTTTGAAAAGAGCCAAACTACTGTAGCTGTTGCTTCTAGTCTTTATGCCAATGCTTTCATTTGAGGGATTCAATACCAATTCTTGGTTGTTACAACGTGCACAATAAGGTTAGTTTAAGTTAAAAAAACCAACATAAATAATAGTTTCTATATGAGCCGCCTTGAGCTACAACAATCTTAAACTATGCGACTGTTGTGACTCTGGCTATGTCAGCAAATCTAGAGTCTAAATATAAATAAATAAAATCTAAATTTCAATTTCTTTTGTTTGTACATCAGGCATTAATATAAACTGTGATACTTAGTTTAAAAAAAAAAAAATAGTGTGGGTATTTGACAATCTTCTAATGTCAAGCACAGCTGCAAATACAACATTAAACATTTTACCTCAGTGACATTACTGGATGTGTCCTTCGGTGCTGGGAAGGAACTTGGTTCAGATCGTCCTGTCATGAGTGCAAGTGTTTTATTAGTTTAATTGTGGAAAACCAAAACCACAGTTACAGAAATTAAATCTCCACAATGTCTTTTGGATAACTTTATATTAACCGTAAAACATTATCACTTAAGGGATATTATTTTTACAGCGTTTTTATCACATCTTTGACTTTGTGCCGTGTCAGTTGGTCGTAACTGGAAAAGAGCGATCATGTAATAATAATGTAATAACTTTGTACCAAATTTGTTTGCAGCTTTAAAGCCATCAAACATTTGGAGATTGATTTGGTAGCTGATATTAAAGACTGCCGTTACATAATTTGTAGATCCTCTCTTACACTTGGGTGACTAAATCCCTGTGTTAATGTCAGGCCTCTTTCTTCCCTCCCTTTGATTTCTGAACGCTTCACGTGTGTGTGAGCAGCAGATTTAGGAATTCTGTGATGGAGTCAGAGCAACGTGATTTTAGCAGACCCATAAAGACTGTCAAACACTGGCTGTAACCCAAAGGAGTTCTCACTTCTGTGATGACATGCCCATTTATTTTTAGTAGGTTGAATTTTTGATGGAAATGTAAGCTAGGGAATGTGCTGGAGAAAAAAAAAAAAAAAAAAGTATTTTCCCTCTCAGCTTGTCTTTTGTCTCGATAAGAAAGAAGACATGCTGGGGACATAAATTATCCATATGAATAATAAATAATAAAGAATAGTGGTTATTGTTTTTGCCATGTAAAAAATGAATACTTATACTGTATACTAAAGATAGACTGGAGCAAGAAGCAGCAAAGCTCCTGTTTCTACCAGAGGTGCTTCTGAGTTCTGTGCACAGTTAAAAATAATTTGTTTTAGAAACACTAGTATAACTACTGTTAAAATCAGACTACTGATTGCAATTAATATATTCTGCACTTCCTTATCAGCAATGAGCATAAACCCATTAATCTGTAAAACTGCAAAAACAGTTGAAAATGAGTCATATTTAATGGTTACTAGACTTTTGTTACTTTTTGTAACAGTTAAATATGTATTATTATTATTGCTTGATAACAGAACTCAATGTTCTGCTTTACATAAGAGTTTGATGCATTTTCTATGGATTAGGGTTGTGTAATGAATGAAGGAACAATTTTAGTTGCCACTTTAACAATACAATGATATCACATTCGTTTACAGAGATTTATTGTGGTTTCAATGTAATTTGGCAGGTAAAATAGTATATGATTTTGGTATTTATTAGTAATTGTTGGGCATAACATCTGAGACAATCCTCATTTAAAAGAATTTTAAACATCTATTTTCTTTATTTTGTACGTGTTTTGTGGTGAAACTGAAACTGAGTTAAAATGTCAAATTAAATTACAATGTCAATGTCATGACATACATTGAAAAACATTGTCTATTAGCTTTTGAACATTTATGAGTTATTTTGACTAGATTATTCTGCACAGGTCTGGTGTATTGTAATGCATTAAAAAAGGTAAAAAAAAATCTCATCTTAATTTTGTTTTTATACATTCTTGTGTAATTAACATTAGTTAGATGAAAATACATGAAATTGTGCACATTTTCTGTAAATTATTTCTTCACAATATTATTTTTCTTTTTTTCAGCAGCAGCAACAACAATTAGTTAATTAATTGATGGAAAGAAAATTAATCAGCAGCAACACTTGCTAGTGTGACGCTCCATACGTGAGGATTCACAGCTTTTATTCGTCATATATGATGGTAAATAAAATCTCTTTGGGTTTTTCTACTGGTGGTTTCACCAATTAAGCAATTTGAGGACGTCACCTTGGGCACTGAGAAGTTTGAACTTCTGTGAAGTTGCTGTTTTTTCACTACATTCGATAACCTAAGAAAATAATCTGCAGATTAATAGATGGTGAAAACATTGTTAGTTACAGACCAAAGCAGTAGCACCCAGATGGTGATGGTTGTCTCCCAGATGAAAGAAACATTTAGGGAACGTGTGCAAGTTTGTGGAGACCAAAACAAAGTTATTGCCTCCAAATATTGGCCTCAAATAAAGAAATTGGAGTTCTGAAAGAAATTGCCTGCATTGTAAACACTTAGCGTGAACATGTGAGCCAAAATGACATTTTTGATCTTTGCCCCTTATTAATAGTCAGCTTGTATCATGTGGTCATGGGGGAATTTTTTCTCTCAAGTGAACATGAGGACGGACAGACATTAAATCATGCATGCAAACTGGTGTAAAAATGTGGCCATTAGAAGCAAAAATCATCTCCAAAACAGATTCCAGTTAATCAGTCCACATATATTTAGGTTTGTTTCCAGGAACAAGCCTCTGTCATTTTATGACAGCCTGTTTTATTTTACATAAATAAATTTTATTTCAGAAATATTATGCAAAAAAGCATTCCTTACTATGTTCATGTCAGTTTTAAAATAAGTAAGGGGGGCACAGCCATGCATCAGTTGGTGCCGAGTATGACTGTCACATACATATATGTATCAAGTATGTGGCTGTAGTGTTTATATATGAGAATAACAAATACTAGATATTAGGAAAGATGGACAACTTGTTTACTGCTGCCACACTATTTAACATTGCATTTCATTTTTCCTCAAGCACATCTATCTATGGTTTATGGAAATTATAAACTCTGCTGAAAGATGATTTAGATTTAGAGTTATCTGTTGTATAATTCATAATGATTGTGGCAGATGATATAATAAGAGAGTTCATCAATTGCTGGAGGAAATTACTGACACTGTTTCAACATTTGCAAAGACTGTCCTTTTTCACCGTCACTGTGAAATAATGAAAATGACTCAACGTGCTGCCTCAATTAATCAAATATGCACCATCTGCAATTTCAGGCACATGTCTGTTTTATGTGACATGCAAAGAAGCTCATACAAATGATTCACTAACAAACCAGTGGATCATGCTGTTTCTACTGGAGCCTTCCCGAAGGGATACAACCACGTTCCTCTGTTGAGGCTTAAAATCTGAGCAGATTTTGAACTTGAGATAAAATCAAACCTCTATAGCTATTTTCCCATTATAGTGCAATGGAAAAATAAATCAAACTTATGTACAAACATATAGCTGTCAGTTTTTATGTAACCTTCGGATTTTCAGTGTTATGACACCAAAATCTGGGCTATGACCTTAAATTTCTCAACACAACGTTCCCGGGTTAACCGACAGGTACACCCCTACGATAACGGCTGGTGCGTCTTGAAGACCACACTGTTGCCTAATCTAAATGGTGCGCCCAGTGCAGCCTCAGCAATCCAAGTAACCTGGATATTACTGGATTCCAGCTGAGTTCACAGTTAACTGTTGCCTGATGATTATTCCATCCTTCAAGAGAAGATGTCCTCTTTGTCCATTTCCGGCGAAGCAGGTCTAGAAATGTCAAAAAGATGCTGCGGAGAGCCAGCACTTGATTTTCTCGCTCTGAGGATTTTGAGTGCTTCTGTGAGTTGCGCCTCCAGGTTGGACATTCGAACGTTCAGGTTCTTGAGGTCGTCCTTCAGCTCCAGCTTGAGCTCCTGAAGCGAGGCCTGAAGCGTTTGCTCTGGGATGGGGTAGAAGGCGTGCCTGGTCTCCGGAGGCTGGACAGGACTGCGGTCCTGGGGTGTCGTGCGGAAGTCACCCACTTTGTCCAGACGTAGGTCACTTTTGGTGATACCGCTGTCACAAGAGTCTGTCTTCTTTAGAGATATCTGTGATTCGTGCACCTTGGTCCGTTCAGGTAAAGTCTCCATGGACTCGGCTTTAGACACTTTGTTCCAGTTGTCAGCTTTGGCCATGGACTCCTTGAAGCGACCCCAGCCTTTGACTTTAACTGGTTCAGCAGGCCGGCATCCTACCAGAGAAATGGAAGACGGCACCTGCAGCTTTGCCTTGTCTGACGGAGCACATTTGGCGGGTGTTGAAGACGAAGGTGTTGAAGATGAGGGTGTTGCTGGGCTTTCTGTTACTGTGACGATGCTGGTAGTTGTAATGGCTGTGTTAGCCATTGGGACGTCCACGTACACGGGGCCTTTCTCGATATCGTGTTCATCTAGTTCTGGTTTCTCAGTTGCCATACGTGCCTCCTTCTGCTGCCGAAAGCGCTGGAAGAGTTTTCGAACTGGGTGATCAGGTGGCAAGTTCAGAGGGGCTTCATTTTTACGCCTCTGTCGCTCCTCTTCCTCACGTTTCACATCACTGATCTTTCGGAAGACGATCTACAAGAGAATTTAAAGTTCTCGTGACTAAAGCACCATCATAAAAACCATTAGTAAGACTTGAATGATCAAAAATATCAGTTTGACAAGTAACAATACAAAACTTGATCAAAAATCATCTTCAATTAGAGAACAGGTGTGTCTGATGTACAGTTTGTGCGAGGAAGATGATGTTTCAAAATGTGTGTGCTTTGTAAATGTCACCTTAAAGAGGCTATTCCCACGACACAGAGGGAAAGTTCACATCATGCCTCTGGCTTCAGTGGGTGAAGACACACTGTTAGCTTACCACACAGCTGCTAATAGACAACTGTGTTTTTAAGCATTTGCAGTTTTCTTTCTGTACTTTGATGTTTGTGTGCAGCAGCATGTCTAAAACTTTGTCCTCTCTCTTGAAAAACAAATCCAATGCTAACAAAATAACTGATCTGTTCACTCTTCTACTACCTCTAAAATAGTTTGACAAACACTTCCAACTCAAGGTCCACTTATTAGATTTTTGTGGAGCTTTTTGCTGCCTCACATTGTCTTCAACACTTTGTGATACTTAACTTGCATCTCCATGCATATCTGTAACAACTGAGCAAAGTCCATCCAATAATGAAGACTATGATATGGTTGAAAGCTCTGGAAAAAGTTGAGTTGACATCGTTATAATCACTGCTTCATTTTTGAGCCAGTACTCAAAGTTAACTTGTCAGTATCATTTTGATATCCTTATAAAGTAAATGTTTGCATTTTGAGGAATCTGTAATTTGATTTCTTTCGGAGTTTGATGAGAAGATCAACACCACCTTCAGGTGCGTATTTACAATATGTAGTTGGAGCCAGAAGCTAGTTAGCTTAGCATAAAGGTGTCTATAGTAAATGGGTTTTCTCTGTACACAGGACAAAGTCTGAACATCAGGCTTTTGTCCACAGTGCAGTGTTTGCATTACAATAGATGTCGATTTAGATAATGTAGGTTAAAATTATCTGCTTTTGAAGTTATGATTATTCATTCTTGTAGTGCTATGAGAACAGCTGGCACTAGAACCTGTGTGTAAAATAAACATGTGGCACTGGAAGTCATCCAAGTTGTTTGTAGGCTACTTCGTTGTTAGACTTCTGAGATGCCTTGTAAGTATTGAGAATAGCAACCATCATGTTTAACATTGTTTCATTAATCCTCCAAATTATACAGTGATGGTGTTGTGAGGCTATTTCATTGATATAAATTGTTTGTCCTTGACGATGGGCTAGTATCCTGCAACTTACTACCATTTTAGGCTACATAATGTTTTTATAAATATAATGTCAAGTATGAAATAACTGTTCTTCTGATAATCACTTCCTGTCTTGATCAGTCCTGAACTGTATGGATGATTCCATCTTTCCAATTTGCTCCCTGATTTTAAAACATAACCAGGTGTCCATCTACTGGAAGGAAAATACTAACCATGCACATAACTTTACTGCATTCTTTCAGTCACAGCAAACTGTAAACTACTTCAAACATTGTAGAAACAGAACAGTAACCCTAGTAACCGTGTACCAAGTAACATCTGACATGATCTAAAACACAGTTTTACTTAAACTTATGTCCAATCTTCAGGCATCGTGTTCACATTTTTAAATCATTTTCTCGTTCCTCAACTGGATGCTGAAATGCAATACACTTAAATCATTCATCATAAAAAGGTAAGGTAACCTATTTTTCTTCTCAATCTCATGGCAACACTGTTCTCACATCTTAAACCACTTGAATGCCTTACATATCATGTGCTGGATTTCTCAAGACAAAAACAAAACCTCAGGAGCTCCATTCAAAGGCAGCGTTTGGCTCCTTATTCAGGCCATCTCTGGATTTCCCTGCTGTACACATTCAGGAAGTATGGGACCCTGGTGACTTGTGAGTTTCAAGCAGTAGATGAGATTGCCTTTTCATATGCAGGCAATTCAATCCCACATGCACTCTCTTGGACAGGCTGATCTTATTATGAATGGAGTAGTGATTGGTAGCTACACCTGTGTTGTTCATCACAGCCATTCATGTCTGAGTGATTGTGCGAGTGGCTTTAATATATGGTGACTGTTTAATGGAACTGTGCTTTTGTATTAAGCGTAGTACATGTTGTTTACTAGTGTAACATGCCTGAGCTCTGGCTCTAGTGTTGTCAACTACATGTCATTTTGAAAAGTCCTGATACTGTAAATCTACATTTGTGTTATTAAGTCTAGCAAATGAACATTTTGCAAAGTAATTCTTTAATGTTTCTGTTCACAGCAACCACAGCTGGGAATGAAAAAGGAGGAAAAACTGGGTAGTTAGAGGATTAGTTTGGCGTGACGGAAGTAGTACTCAGCTACAGGTGAAAGTCCTGCATTCAGATCCTACACAAAGAGTGAAACAAAACAGATAAATACACACAGGGGAAAAAAAGTTTATTAGTTCATCATAAGCTTCATTTCTTTGTCACAAAGTATAGAGGGGGTTAGGTAACTTGGTTACCAAGTACTGCAACCTAAGAGTGGGTATCAATCTAACTCTCTGCAGAAAGTGACTGAGTGTATTTTGCAATATGTCTAACATGACCAGCAACAGCTACTGTGGCTAAACAGAGAAGGAAAAATCTGTACCTGTCAAAACTGTGAAAAGCAGACTGCACTTGCCCAACATGTGATCTCTGGGAGGCACAGTGCAAAAACACCAAAGCAATTATGACGCACCAATTTAAAAGCAGGATCCAGAACTTCCTCTTAAAGTTTAAGCTCTTATTAAAAATAATGGTCTGGCCAGAGAAAGAGTATCAAGTCAAAAGGATTTGAAATCCAATTAAACATATTTTGAGAAGCGGATAAACAATGTGGAGAAGAGAAAGTTTAAATTCTTGTGCTTATTATGCTGTACATTTTCTAACAGTAGCCATTCATTGTATTAACACCGAGTAATTATCTCTGTGTGTAGTCATATTAATTGTCAGTGGCACTGTCAGAGGGAGTCAAAGGAAACAATGAATACATGCAATCCCGCATTACTGATTGTAGTTTTATCTCATCATTAACTTCATTGTTTTCCGTTCACTTTCCTAACGTTTTATTGTAAGTTACCTCTAATACAAAAATGAATATTTCCTGCTGTAGCTTCATATTCAAATTAAACAATTTAACATTAAAAATTAGACATTAAAATCATTCATCTGGAAAAACATGGCCACAGGAAACACGATGTATTTGTCACTGAGGTTAGCGACAACTGCAAACATCTGTCAGAAATGTGTCTAAAAAACAAGAATATAGTCGATTTTGGCATTTCTTGACAGCAGATCAGTTTTCAAGGTGGCAGGCTGAACACGTACAACTCCTCAACAAGGTAGCCAAACTTCACTGGGCCCTGCTGTTGAGTGGAAAACTTGTTTGTGTAGCATTAAATGAGAAACTGTGGTCCTAACTATAACTAAAGTAGTCTCAACCCACAGTTTTGCAATAAATCCCACCTTCGTGAAGATTATAATGTTTGGTTTTAGCTTTCGAGAGATGGTGATTCAGCCTCATGGTCATTTTGAAGGCTGCAGTTTGTGGTGCTGTTGAACTGTAGTGTCTTATTTGTCTACTGGGCTGTACAATGCACAAAATCGTACATATGCTGTAGGTGCAAAACAAATGTTAAAACAATATCTAAATATTTTATTCCCCCCCCCCTTACACATACACACCTACATATACAGTGCCTACATTTGAAGAAGAGAGTTAACACCTTTTAACAAGCTCTACATGCAGCTGTTGTGGAAACAAGGGAAGTGAAGCGTGTGGGTGAACTTGTTCTTTCTTGGGGCTATTTGAAGAGTCACTCACCCTTTTTCGCAGGTTGTAAGTGAGCAGCAGATTTCTAGAGAAGTGGTTGGAAAATGCTGTGTAGAACTCCAGCACCTTCTGCAGAGCGTCACGTTTAATGACGTGGAGGTCACAGTAGGTCAGAGCTCGGACGTTTGCACAGGCTTGAGCCAGAGTCACCTCTTTCCAGAAAACATCCCCAAATACATCTCCCTTACCTGCAGGGAGAGGACAAGTTAGACCAGGTAATACTTCCAAAACATTTGCTCTTCAAGGTTAAGACAGAGAGAAATGATGTGTTAATTTGGTATCCATTTCTAATAAGGCATGTTTAATAAAGGCCTTGTGAATTGTAATGAATGGCTTTAATAATGGCCCTTTATGAGCACTTTGAGCCTTTTTGAGCTCAGTGTTCTTCTGCTAGACGAGACAAGGTGTTTAATCTTGCTTGCAGGTGTCCTTTATATGTTGTTTCTGTTCTACAGGGTAATTCATCTCATGAGAATTTGATTTATAGAAGTAACTCGTAACTCACTTCAATCTCCATTATAGTCTCCATCCAGGTCAATGGTATTAGCCTGACAGTATTACTGATTGTTGCAAAGAGGAACCGTTCGCAGGTTATTGAGGAAAAACAGTCAAGATGTTGTCATTGGGCCTGCTTGAGGATGCTATCCCTAAAATCAATCATTTGGCAAATTAAAAAAGTGTGTGGTTTTAAAAAGAGAAATGCTGCTGGGATTTAACCAGGTCAGCGTAAGCAAGCAAAAAGATTTGTTTTTTCTTGATAAATAATATCACCTTGAGGTGCTAGAGAGGAGTAACTGGGTTCATAAACATTGGGAAAGTCATGATATTAACAAATGGTCTGTTTTACTCCTCCACGATGTGCATCAAGTGTGGGTTTCTACAGAGTAGTAGTTCAGAGTATTTCACAGAGAGAGAGAACAATTATACTTAGTCTAGTCGGGTCGGGTCGGGTTTGGTTTCTACCTACTCCTGAAGGAAATATCTGCAGCTTTAACTGCTAAATGCCACAAGAAATTTAACTGGCAACTAGTGATAATCAATTAACCCTTTAGTCATTTGTAAAGCGAAAGTGCCAAATATTTCCTGGTGCCAGCTTCTCATGTAAGGATTTGCTGCTTTCTATATGAGACGGTTAATGAAATGTCTTTGAGTGTTGAAATGCTGTTTGGACAAAACAAGCAATCTGAAGACATCACTTTGGGTTCTGGGAAGTTATAATGGACATTTGACATATTATTTGACATAATCATAAGATTAATCAGGTTTTTGTGTAATGAAGGTGATATACTTAATACTGAAGAAGGA
>NW_019525499.1:1397079-1460373 GCF_002814215.2 Seriola lalandi dorsalis
CAGCTCAGCTTTCACTGCAGTCAGAAACAGTTTGTAAAGTGCTGCTATACAGAAAGAGAAAGGGAAGAGTTTAGGTAAGTCCTCCGACAAAAATATTTTTGTTACTGTGATGCAAAACCATTTTGTTAGAACAGTGCTGGAGGCCAGTTTGACTGACTCTCCTGTCATCCCAATAATAAATATATATAAAAAGAAGATACTATAGCAGCACATCTGCATCTTAAATCTTTTGGTCTGTCAGATTTCTTTAAAATCCATAACTTTATATTCTGAAAAACCTGAGCAGATCTGGAGAAAGGTCCTTCAACAGTTGGGAAGAATGGGACGCCTTGACTGGGTCATTCATGAAATAAACATAAGTGGTGATATTGTTCAATTATGTCAAAATGATTTGGTGAAATCCTTCACCCCTGACCTCAAAAATAAAAGCTTTTTGACCAAAAAATTTCACACCGATTTCTTTCCTGCTACAGTTTGGCTGAAATGGAAGCAAAAAAGAAATTTCCTGTTATTTCATGCATATTTATTCATTCAGTTTGTTTATGATGAACATATTGTTGTTCTGTTAATTCTGCACAATTATTGCTATAGATGCAACAGATTTCACACAAATAAAATTAGCTGTAAGAAGAAGTAAGTCAATGGATAAATGTTTTTTTCCCCCTCACATGAAAAACTTATTTATTCCTAGGGTTGACTGTTTATGGAATAGTTTAGTGTAATTGTCAGGTTTCATAAATGTGGGTCCTGGTTTCTTGAAATTACTTCAGCACAAAGAAAAACAACTATGTAAAAAAAAAAAAAATTAAGATATTTATTAAACAAGAGCAGAAAACGTATTTGGGGGAAAAAAAGGAAATCAAAGTCCTCATTAAAGCACATACTGTACTTTCTGAGATTCAGGTTTAAACTCTTGACATGTTCAAAGAAAACAACCATACCTGGGATAAGTATAAGTTAATACGGATTTTGAATCAAAGCACTGAACTCACCTAAAATGGCCACCACCTCGTCATCCTGAATGACCTCCAGTGATCCTGACACCACGAAACAGAGGCTGTCCACACTTTCACCAGCGTGGTATATCAGGTCACCGGGAGCACAGTGGATGGTCTGAAACTCCATGGCCAGAGCTCGGAGACACCCATCACTGGCCAGCCGGAAGGCTGGGTGCTCTTTAAAAACCTTCCGGTTGAGATGAACACAAATATCTGCTCTCATGTCTTTTGGACAAATCTGCAACACCTGGAAACAAGAGTAGAGAGAGCAGCTGTGGATCAAAGAGAGGCTGAATGATTTCTACTGAATTATACTTAAGAGCCAGTGGACAGCCTTTTTTTGTCTTTTAAGATGGTCACTTTCTTACATTAGGTGATCGCTGAGTCATAAATTGTTGCCATGACTACATGTTGGACCACAGCTTGCCATCTTTCACAATGTGTGACGTACATATAGGCGATTATTAATGTGCAAGGGGCCGACTCTATTGTTCCTACAGACAGCGCCAACAATGAACGTTTACATATGTAAACATGGTTTTATGTATTAAAGTACACGTGGAGCCATTCATGGTCACTCTTCAATGATGGTGGAAGGTTTTCTGGTGGTCTGCAGAGGGTTACACACATGTGATTAATTTGGTGTAAAGCTCCTGACCGGAGGGTAACGGGCCCTGTGCTCCTGTTTGTCGATAGAATACATTCAATATGTCGTCTATCTAAAAGGCAAAACAATTCTGATATGCTTGATAGCAAACATCTTATTTTCACATCCACGAGTTATGGAGAAACTTTTGTCATTCATATGGAGTCGTGTTTCTATCCACCTTCTGAATGTTAGTCAAACATTCACTCTCTTTTAGCTTTGTTTCTACCAACTCCTGAGGGAAATATCTGGAGCTTTAACTGCTAAATGCTCCAGCAAGTTGCTCACTTGTTCTATTGTGCTGAGAAGGTACTGTACTGTACAGGGGATATTTAGAGATTTAAAACAATCTCTTAGCCTGCAATAAAATATAGAATTCTGAAAAAACAATCTTCACTAAAGCTTTTCATTATCATTATGGTAATGTCTGTGATATTTGTCTTTTTTCCAGTACATACAAGGACCTGAAATACTTTTTAATGTGTTTTTAATTTAGTCTTTTAATTATTCATTTATTTTTATTTAATATCATCAGCGGCTGCTCAAGATGCAGTCCAGCTGAAATATATATTTATAGACATGCGTTATATTTTGTTTAATTTCAAAATCATACACATGTAAAGTCTCCAAAAAAATAATTCTTCTTTCTTTTCCAGTAGCTTTGGGAAATATTTCACTAACACATAATATTTCACAGATTTATCTATCAGACGGACTGAATATGTCCACTATGAATTATGTTTTTTGTTGGACCTTCACATGAGGGTCACATGGCAGCTGCAACCAGGTGAGTGTCCAGCCGCCTCTCTGCTGAGTATCACTGAGTGGCAGCCTGTTGTTCAAGTACACCTAATCAACAGGATGCCAGGCCGTTGGATGGCTCTGCCTTTAAAACAAATCTCTTTGAAGATGAATGTCAAGCAGAGAGGGATTATGTGCCATTTTTAGACCCTTTAGTGTGGCCTGACGCCAGACAAATAAACGATATATAGATGCAGTGCGAGCTTAATAAAGTGGACACAGTAAATATCACCATTTGATTGCAGATAAACCATGAATGCAAAAGTTTTCCTAGTGACGAAATCCTTGCCTTATCAGAGGTTATAACTATAACTTGGATTTTGAACAGGTGGATTTAAATGAGGTGCAGTGATATGAATGCTTTCTGGCTTCAAATCAACCGAAGCGGCACCAGTTCAATAAATCTGCTTCCAGCTTTAAATGCTTAAATTCCACACATTCAAATCATTTTAGCACCATGTGAATTCATTAACAGTAGAATGGCTGGTGTTAACTGTTCATTGCCATAAATGCCATACCACTGTCTGCTTTTGACAACAGATGAATTATAAATTTGACTTTTATACATGGTGATGTTCAGGGAGCACAAAAAATGCTATTATTTACAATATAATTCTATTTATACGACACAAATCATGTTGAATTTGACCATAATTTGACAAAGACAACATACATATAAGTTAAAGACAACGGCTGTGCTGTGATTTTGGCTAGACACAACACTGACGAATCTTTTCAGTGGAAAGTAGCTAAAGTTTATCCAAAAAGTCGCTATATTTATTGCTACTTGCTTTTTTGAAAAGAAAAACGTTACTAAAGGCGTCTGCGATGGCAATGACCGACGGGGAAACTCCAACACTCAGCCAGTCGACCAATTGTGTAACCTCATCACTCAGTCGAGTGGTATTCAGCTGACCAATGGTGCAACTCCATCAGTCATTCAGTCAGAGACATTCGCGCCCGACTTTTGTGCTCCAGCCAAAAATTACAAGTGCTGTGTCTATTGTGGGACTATTAGGAAATTTTTGGAATTATGCTTATATGCTTTCTTGTTAGGAATAAAAGTGGTATTAATTTTCTCATCTGTCAAATACAAAAGTACAGTTGGTTAGCTTAGTATAATATCTGAAAACAGCTGGCCAAAAGGTAACAAAACCCCGCCTACCAGCACTCTAACACTTTATATCTGGATTGTTTAATCCATACAAATACCAAAGAGTAAAAACAACACATTGTGGTTTTACAGGAGGTTATGTTTTTGTAGGTGACTTATATGAACGTATTTTATCATCTAAGTGTATCTCATCTGGATTGTGGTGACACGCTACAGAGGAGCCGCTGAAGACGACAGTCTGACGTACCTTTTCAGTGTCTATACCCCGTGACATGGACCAGGTGGAGGCAATGTAGTCCATAACTCTTTCACTCAAGCCCTTGGGAACCTGGTAGAGCTTGAGGAAGTCTCGAACGCTGTTAAGCATCTCATGGTAACGATTTGTGTTGGCGTACATCTGCTGGAAGATCGTTGTAACATTACCAAAGATGGTGGCGTAAAGCAGGGCTGGGTAAATACGGAGAGAATGGAAAGAAGGAAGCTTAATTTAGTAAAGTCAAAATATCTGAAGCATCAAAAAAAAGTTTGTTTGAACACTGAGTGAGGTGGTTTGCTGCCTTTTGCGGCTGATACGAGATATATATATATATATATATATATATATATATACATACACACATATATATATACATACACACCAATTTATAGTTGCTTGTCATGCTCTGGTCATGGTAATTGTTGTAGGGATTCAGTGTTTGGCTCAACACCACCATGGTAGATGATTTGTGTTAAATTTATCATGGTATTCGTTTATCAAATTATCATTTGGGTTTTGAAAGATTTATTAAATACTTGTGAGTCCAGGGTCACACTGTAGTAAATGTTAAAATAAACATTAAAATCTCCAAAGCTGTCTCTGCAAGTACATGAAAAGCTCCAAATCAAGATTTTCAAGGAAATAAATATTTCTAAAAAAACTCTTCAAACATGACATAAAAACTGGATTTAAAAGAGACAGCATAATTTCCAAAATCTGAGTTCTGAAGGAAATCAATGTCCCATGCTGGTTTTACAAGGGCAAAATAAATCTCCAAATGTTGCCTTATGAGACTGGTGGTCTTTACTACATTAGACATTCGGCCAAGTGCCGTAAGACTTAATATTGTTTTATAAGGTGAATGCTTTAAATCAATCACATGGGAAATAAACAGTTACTACTCATCATTGCCTCCAAATACAATAAACAAAAATGGGCAAAAATTTAATTACAGCTTTTTATTGGGTGTGTGTGTGTGTGTGTGTGTGTGTGTGTGTGTGTGTGTGTGTGTGTAAACGTTCATTCCTATGCAGTTATAACCGTACTAAATAAGGATATTTTGTCTTAACTTGTCTTGTGATATAAGAATTAAAGAAAAGGAAAAGAAAGCGCATCTCTGAGGTGGTTGGGTGTTTGAACTGGTGCAACAGCTGGCGCGTGTGTGGATCAAAGCCATCAGATGTCTGCTCTGTGTGAGTAGTGTTCTCTTGGCAATGGAGCCCTAATTAGCCCTGCTAGAAGGGATGGAGAGGAAACATGCCAGCCACACATTTCAATTATCCTCAGATGATGACAGTAACCTCTGCATGCGTTTGTGTGTGTTTGTTTATTTCATGGCGCGCAATCTTGAATCAAAGTGCTGCAAAACTGCACAGGGAATAATACTAATTAAAATGCGCTCAAAACTCCCCAAGGGTGAGGATAACCACAACTTTCATCCTTTCATCACCATCACTCACTGTACTACGATGTCATCAAGCGTTGCAGTATCGCATGATTTTCTTTATCACCTAAGCTCAAAGGATATGTTCTTGTTTGTTGCGTGCTCTCAGTGCTGCACATGTGCAGGCATCAAGATCAGCAAGTTAACAGATTGAGAATGATTTTTAAAAAAGGTCTGAGCTTATTACATCTGCGATGATTTGACAATCGCCTCCTTTTGAAGTTGCTGAAGTTTAGGGATGGTTGCTACTTCAAGCTTGAGCGCAGATGGTAACCGTCACTTCTCTGATAAGCAGAAAATGCTGCAATAAAGGAAACTCAATCGGTCCCTGTGGAACGGAGCCTCAGTCCCCAACATTGCTCTTTAGTTGCTGACGTGCACAACTTCGTTGCAGCGTTGCTTGGCATCCAACAGCTGGCTTGTTTGGAAGTAGTTAACAGACAGTTGTCAGAAACTGAAGCCCCAGGCCAATCGTTGCTATAGAAACAGGACATATGTATAATGCCCCCCTTCCCCCCATGCCACCCCCACCAATCCCTCGTCACACTGTGATCTTCTACTGCCAGCACCGATCCAGTGCTGCTGGTAAAAATAGAACAGTATCAGGGCATCCATATTTCATAGAGAACAGCCATGAACTACAGTAGATTGCATCTACAACTGAATCCTCTTGAGGCTGTCTGGTTTTTAGATATTTACGCTTTAAGCTGATTTGTATCTCACAATGAGAAATTTAAACAGACCCAAGTCTGCATATGACTTTTGCCAGTTCCCCCGAGAGCGTATTCATAAACCTGAACAGCCAAAAGGTAGAGAGAGGGGGCGACAATCATCCTCTCGTATCTGGGTTGAGATTGTGGCTGAAAAAAGTACAACAGAGGTGAGGAGTGATTGCAGGGGGAGCGCTGTGCTAAATTGATCTGGCAGTCAGTTATTGCTCCGAGGTGTTGCTCTCCACGTGCAGACACGCATAATGGCAAAGCGCTGTACACTGTATTATGAGATACAGACGCAGAAGATACCTTTTAAATGTTTAATATTGAGACGTAGAGAGAAGGGCATGCTGTGGAAATCTGCCTCCTTTTTTAGATTTGATGTTTGTTAGTGAGGGTCAGCCATTGTTATTTATGTCAACAGCAAAACTGGCTAGTTCTGTATGTTGGTTAACCACAATATGTGACAAATAGATGGACATTGTTCATACTGTTCATGTCATTTTCACCAATTGTGCTCAGATATTAGTGTATTAAATGGCTGTTTTGTTCTGATTTATGACTCATATGTTTCACTGTACCAGAAATATACACTTACAGACCTAAAAGCTGCCTATAAGCCACAGGAGTTCCAAAAAAATCTGAATAATTCAGCATACCACATAGACTGAGGTATAGGTATATGCACAGATTACTGTAACGTGTATGTCACTGTATTAAGATGAGTTGACAATAGTGCCAATGCCACTGAAAAAGAAACTAGTGAAAGCTATAAAATATAGAAGTTGAGACTTAGAGCTTTCCTGATTTCACATTGTATGAGTGTCAGACATTTATATGCTGCATCCATCTGGTTTGTTCTGTACGCTGCCCTAAAAAGCCAGAACGCAGTAACCACATATTTGGTCAAAACTGGCCTTCTGACCTCTGCTTTACCATATAAAAATATTTTGTCATAGAAATGTGTGATTTTTGACAATAAAACAAAAACAACAATAAACCAGCAGCATATAAAATTTGGAAAACTATAAAACCAAGGTAAATGCCAAATTGCAGTGACTGCAGTTTAAGGCTAGCTGGAGTGCAGTCACAGCTAGCTTTAGCTTAAAGCTGTTTTCTCAACATGTTTCTTTTAATTGAAAAATCTAGTTTATATCCCATAAATATTATTAAATTAAATATTGCTCAGGTAATCATCTGTATAGTTCCATTTTCTGGACTTCGATGGCTCTATCCATAATTCATTTATTCACCTCAGTGGACTGCGGTTTTAAAGAGCATAGTTAAACTTCTCATGTGTCTGTTACATTAGAGAGAAGGAAAATGCCTTCACTCACATCCAATCATCATCATGGCCACAGCAAAGATTTTCTCTCCGTCTGTCGTTGGGGCGATGTTTCCAAAGCCGATGCTCGTCAGGCTGGTCATGGTGAAGTACAAGGAGGTGATATAGACAGAGTCCTTGTTCGGCCCGCCCTCCCACTTCCCTGAGCCGCTGGCGTTGAAGCGGTACGGTGTGCCCACCGTCTCAGCGAGGATGTAGAGCCAGCTGTCCATGCGCACAATGTTGGTTTCTTCATCAATAACTTCATAATCACCAATGCTGTACCTGGAGTGTAAATAAGCAGTTGCGTATTAGGCATTGCATTTCACACTACTACACTTCTCTTCTCTTGTAAGTTTAAATAATGCTAGCAACTTTTATGCTTTACTTCGGCACAGCGGTACGTCAAGCTAAATGCTACATCGACTGATAGGGATGTCATTAGTTTTGCAAGAATTTGGTTTTAAAACAAAGTATTGGACAGAATGAAAAACTGTCCTGAGGATGGCATTAGATAATTTCACTCAAAACAACAAATGTAAACCTTATGGTGGGAAGAAAACTCGAGGATCCTCCAGGAACCATGAACAAATTCTGGTACAGTGGTAACCGTTTTCATAGGATGTGTGAAGAGTCTTTCTTGCCGGTAGCACTAGAGGAAAGCTCAGTCTGTTTTTGTTTTGTTTTATTCTTTTCTCCTAAATTGTTTGTGTAAACAATGAGTTGGTTGTTCATTAAACCTCAGAGTTAGCTAGATACTTGGAGAAAAACTTTGGAGATGAAAAAAAAAAAAAAAAAAAAATCAATCAGAATATAAATCCAGTGAATCTCATGATGCAGAAAAAAGTGTTGCTTCTGCTTCTATTTTTGAGTCTGTGTTGATGCTGTGAACATTGAAAAGGAAATGCTTATATCTGCTGTGTAAAGCATTAGTCCAACTCCTCACAGGATTTATGTCTCAGTTGCAAGAATTTTTCTAGTTTGAATAATTTTTTGAAGCCTGCGGAGGTAAAACTACACAAGAGAAAAGCAAAAATAAGAACTTAAAAATAAACAATTCTGTATAACAGAATTTATATTTTCTCATTATTACCCTGGTGATTATCTAATACGACATCCACCTGCATTGTTTCTGATGTAAACACCCTGGCAGTGGCAAAGGAGAAAGGGAGGCTACTTCTGTCATGAGCGGAAATGGTTATTTGCTGTTATTGTCTGAGCTGATGATGGTTCAACTTTTCTCATCTGGACGCCATGACTCGGCGTGTGACCATGGCAACCACAGAAACCATACTGAGGGAAGCAATGCAGGAGCTATTTTTACTGGCACACAAGTGTGGTTTTGAAGCAACACCAGCGTCGTTCATTCAACTTTGATTATACTGCCTGGGCCACTGTACAGTGTTTATGATACTGGTTAGAGCCTCTGCAGGGGTCCCGACTCTCAGTCTGAACCAACAAAAGAAAACAAGTGTGTGATTATGATGTGTATAAGTGGTTATTTGCAAAAGGAAAAATTGGTGTTCAGCATCATCTATCAAACATATTTTCTGTATTTTTCTGTATGCAGGACATTAAGTTGTCATGATGGCATCTGCAACACAATGTGTCTGCATGTGCGTGTTTTCGACATTCTCATAAACATAATAAATCAAGCACAACACATGATGGAAACTTAATGCTTCTACCACACTTGCCCCCTGTAGAGTAGCTGATCTGATTAGACTTTAGAGACCCGTGCTCCATATTTCTGCATATTAATGAGGAAAAAACTATTCTCTTGAAACCACTATAACTCTTTCTGACTTTATGGTATGAAAAACATACAGTTTGAATGCATGAAAACAAACATGTTGACAAAAAATAGCTGCTAATTAATGCATTAATTAGCTTAATCAACAGCCTCATTATACTACCTGGCTCTGCTATTCATGTATCACAGTACATAGCAGTCTAGCAGAATGTGTTATGTAATTTATATTCACAAGTATTGTGACTCCAAATCAAATTGTCACATTTGTCTGTTTTTTTATTCTCTTTATGACTGAAAATGAGAAATCCTGATAGGGATACATATTCTGAATATAATAAAATACACTCAAATTGCAGCTATGGCAAAGTGGTGGAAGGGTTCGTACGTGAAAGGTAATAATTAATTAATAAACAATAAATATCATGAACATACCAAATGCAGGCCAGCCAGTGGGCAGCCAGACCAAAAACACACACCAGCAGGACCAGTACAGCTGCCCCGTACTCTATGTAGTGATCCAGTTTACGGGCAACCCGACCCAGACGGAGAAGCCGGACCACCTTAAGTGAGCTGAACAGACTGCTGATCCCCTATAATTAAAACGAGAGGAGAAAGATGGAAAGAGAGGCAGACATCAGAAACAATATTGATTTTTTAAAAGCTAAAAATACCTGAAGTTTTGCTTTAAGTTTGTGATTTAAAGTAAAACACTTGAAAGAAGTCAGCAAAGCTCAGTATATGGTATGCTAATTAAAAATCAAAATAATCTTTTTTATCGCATAAAAGTAGCGTTTAAACCCAGTGTGAATATGAAGTATGATCAAGTGATTTACTCCTGTGTTTGCTCAGAATCTGACTTCCACATCAAATATTCAAATCAATGCCAAAGCAGAAAGAAAGCCATGAGAGAAAAGCAAATACTTGAAAGCATTTTAAAGAACCAATACATAAGTGTAAGAATCTGTTTTGTAAAAACAGAATAAGCACACAAGGTGAGTAAAAACACAAGATTCAAAGTGTTAACATTATACTGACTTAATTTTAAAAACATTCCTGTACAATGTGATGAAACTTTACAACTTCTAGCGGTTACATAACCAGCAGCTAAATGTCTAGTCAGCTTATTTATATTGAAACACCCACTCTGATTCAAACAGACAGTTGCAATCCCATCCGTCTGCTTTGCACTTCGGTGTTGGTGGTATTCTGTGCGAGTGCGCTGGAAGAGTTATTGATTTTTCTAATGTGCTGTGGTCTGCAATGCGAGTACAACTGCAATGCTTGCTGTCACTTGATCTGATCTAACTGCCTGCCAGACTCCTCAGCTTCTCTAAAATCACTTTACAGATTTGAGCTCCAACACAATTCAATTATCAGTGGAATCGTGCTTTTGAATTCTGCTGCAAACTCTTCAAACACGAGTTGTGCGAAAAGTTCACCAGTAAATACATATAAATAGAGATATCATTAAAAATGATAGTTCGACATTTTAGGAAATATGGCTTCTTGCTCAGAATTAGAGACTCTCGTGCCTGTTTGCTTAATATGAAGTTAGAGCCAACAGTATTAGCCTAGCTTTAGTGCTAGGCCAGACACCCTCGTTTATTCACTTTCTTAATGAGATGAGGAGATTGATGCCTCTCACATCTGTGCATTCAGTATGCAGCAAGAGCCAGCAGGCGATTAGCTTAGCTTAGCATGACTGGGAAACGGGGGCAAACAACTATCCAGCATTTCCAACACGTCTAAAGCTCTAAATCAGTTATTGATTTCGGACACAAAAAGAAATAATAGTAAGATCTTAATTGCTAAATTACGTTAATCGATCCTTGAGTCGCATTGACGAGAGTAGTTTTGATATTTTCATCTCACTCTTGACAAGACAGCAAATAAACATATTCCTCAAATTGTTGAATTTTTCATTTAATGGATTATTATTTTGTAAAAAAAGTTGCCTAATTACTTGATATATTTAAATATTCATTTATGCTCAATTGGGAAAAAAAAAATAAAAAATAAATTCCCACAAACTTGTTTTCATATCGTCAGATTAATGCCTTCTTATTTAAGACTTTGTATCTACACACTTGTCTTGGTAGGTATTACACAACATTCAGTTAGTTACAAAACATTCACAACAAGGTTCAAGCACTATTTAATTTCTCTGATTTCTGTGCACATTAAGTTAAGGAAATTACTAATTACTACAGGTACCTCTGATTTTGGAAGGAAGATATTCATGTATTTTAAGGAACTTTTAACCCTTTATATTCTTCTTCCATCTAATCTAATTAACGCAGCATTTTTACTGTTTACTCTGTTGGTTTTTATTGTTAAGCTCTTTGTAATCATTTTACTGGTCTTCAAGTCTTTCCGGAGTTGTGCTAACTATTCAAGACTCGGAAACCTACGTGTCCTAAAATGGGTTACAATATTAAAACATCATAAAGAAAAGGCATAAATTCCAACTTCTGACACCCCATTTGGAATAGTTAGCCAAATGTGAAAATCTAGACAAGATGCTGTCAAAGAAAGAAAGAAAACAGGTGGCACTGATAATATTTACCACACTGTGTACAGGAATCCCTCTATTAAAAACATATTTTCAAGGCTGGGATTCATATTTAGAAATTTTAACTGTCACACTGCTGCAATCAATTAGTCACAAATGACATGTTACTGCTGACTGAATCCGCTCTAATGCAGCTTTAATGATGCTAGTAGAACACATGTAGTAGACAATCTGATAGTTGCTGTCTCCTGGAAATGAAAAGCTTTAGCAGGAAAAAAGAAAAAACAAGCAGCACAAATCTTAACGTTCTGTGACATTTCTTTTATGCACCGATGCTTCTGTTGCCGTACTCTCATCGAGCACTACGTCTGAAACGCTGGTGCGAGAATAAATGTCACAGGAAATGTGCGACTGATGGAGGTTTTATATAACATGTGTGCCAAGGGTGCATGTGTGTCTACAAGTAAAATAAAAACACAAAACTGTTCATTATCATATTCTGATCAAACTGAGGCCTACTTGAGTGACAGCTCGGTGGTTCCAATTCTTCCCATCACGTCCCATGCATGAACACAGGCAGAAGAGGAAGGGGGGGGCCATGCAAACAGAACGGAGGGATGAAAAAGAAGAAAAAACAAAAACGAAGCACAAGTAAGAGAGAAGACACTTGATCAGTAGTAAGCGATGAATAAACACATGAGAAAATCAATATTTAATAAAAAGGTTTTAAAATAAAAAGTAACTGAACTGAAAAACAACTTTGTGTTTGTGCAGCATGTGCAGTGTGACCAGAGCATGCACTGGAAAAGCTCCACTAATTTGTCAGGTTTCACTTGGACAGCGACATGAAGTGGTTCATTTGTGTTTGTTTTGGGTTATCGGTCATTAGAAACTGAAATGACAGTGACTATAAGTTTCAGTCAGTCTCAAGGTGACAAGGTGCGCTTTTAATAGTGCCAAGAATAACTGACAGCCGCTCCTCGTTAATGATCATTCCTTCCCCATTTGGAAACCTGTTGGCGGGAAAACAGCCATCAAAGTTATTCATGTCAGTCGTTAAGGTCTGTAGCTGCAGCAGCAAGATGTTTTGCTGCCGGTTTAATAACATGGCCAATTGTTTACTAGCTCTCATTTACCCTTGCCATGGATCGCCTCAAAGCAATTTGGAGCAAATTGGAGTCAGTGAGTTGTTGCAGAGACACGCTGGAAGATGATGCTGGAAGTGGACGGTCACAGCTTTGATGTCAGTTTACACCCAATGCGTCTTTAACCTTATCACAGGCACTTGTACACTTGAACTTCACAGTAAATATAAAAGCAAAAGTATGAAGCTGTACTATGAAGTGTACGGCTGTAGCAAAGCATTATTTTCACTATTGTTGATTCTTTTTTTTATTAATTGATCTCTGTTAAGATACAAAGCTGCAAGCATCACTTTCACTCACCATTCATTACAATGGGAACTATTTACCTTGTTTTCCTGTCTGTGGATGATACTCAGCTGTCAAGTTATTGATTGCTAATTTTAGCTACACAACATTTACACCAACTTAAAACCTTCGTGTTCTTTCTATTTAACAGACTTTAAAATCAATTTGAATCTATTTTATTGATTTTTTATCATTTTTATTTCTTGTTTGCATTAGTCTCAAATTGTTTGTTCCATCTTATTAGTTTGTCAGTGAGTTGTAAAGCATGTTGAAGTGCATTAACGCGTTTACATCATGTCGCACTGTGGGATAATTTCAAGGGCTGTAACAAACAATGACTTTCATTATTGATTAATCTGCCAATTACTTTCTTGGTTATATGTAATCTGTGGAGTTTTGATGTCTAGTTGCACTACAGAGCAGTTTTGTTTGCGTCATGCACAACGTTGCACATTAAATTAACATTGCTGCTTGTTTTAAACTATTCCACTAATCAAGGGGTGGTGGTATCACAAGACTGTAAGCTGGTCAACATAAGTGTAAAAACAATGAATGTTTCACACTTTTAAGAAAAATCTGATTTGCATGTTTAATGAGAACGGAAATGCATTCATCACCAATGCACTTTACAGCCTGAGGCTCTTTCACGTGCTTTTAACAAAACACACAAGTTATACAGGCAGTATTTGGTTGGAAAATGAATTCTTGGGTTTACTAAAAAAGATCAAATAACAGAAGGTTGTTGTTTTTCCCTTCTGCTGACCTCTGACTGTTTCTGCTCCGGCCACTTGAACTTGTCAGCATTTCGGATGCTGAAACATTGAAAGACTAGAAAGGGCCAAAATGCTGGACATGCAAATACAACTCGTTGCTCGTTCTCCACCAACAAGACTCCTTTTTAAAGCATTATCACAGCACTTCATATTACCTCGTACTGTACATGCTACCAGACACAGCCCCTGAGAGCCGACGTACACTGTGCCGCTCGCTGTGTGACAGACTGCACCGTTAAATGCTATCACAGCATTTTACGCAGCCACGTCGCCACAACAACACACACATCATGAGACGTGTCACATTTAAGCACACACAGGCACACACAGAATGACGCATTGATATAATGAAAACCGGCAAGTGCAGGACCCTGAGGCTCCATTTAATCAATGTGTGCGTGTGTGTGTGTGTGTGTGTGTGTGTGTGTACGTGTGAAGTAAAAAAAACTGATCTACAGGAACATTTGGATCAGATTGAAAAGCTGTGGTTGCACTGTGAAGACACATTCAATCAGATACAGCTAGAGATATAAAGTAAGCATCAGCTGGATCTAATTCAACATGTAAGCATTCTGTAAACTTATTTGTTTCCATCAATTAAATAAATGCAGGTTAGCAATACTATGTCATAACTGAACAACAAATAACATTTTCTTCCATGTGTACAAGAAAATAGAGGACTGGCCAAAGAGAGACAGTGAACCTTCAAACACCAGCACACAGTCGTCATTTAGTCACATATATACA
This sequence comes from Seriola lalandi dorsalis, assembly GCF_002814215.2. Classification (NCBI taxonomy): domain Eukaryota; kingdom Metazoa; phylum Chordata; class Actinopteri; order Carangiformes; family Carangidae; genus Seriola; species Seriola lalandi. The sequence goes on from NW_019525499.1 coordinate 1,411,591, forward strand.
GTAAGTAGATGGTGAAACAGTTAAAAGTCATAATGCTTGTTAGGTAAAATAACCATCTCAGTTTGAATCACAGCACATGTTTTCCCATGATTTGAGCTTTTTGTCAGCTCTCGTAAGGTGTAAATGGTTTCAGGGCATCTGAGACACAGCAAAGCACTGAAGGGTGCCTCAGTTTAATAATGTAACGTGCCTTCCCCAATTAAAATGTGCCAATTATCTCAAGATCCTGTGATAGCACTCTAGCAAACGCTCCTCGTTATGGCTGAACATGTATACATTCACAAACAAACATTATTATGCTGCGTATTCATGTTTTCACTGTCACTATACAAAGCAACAACCAGTGAACAGGATCTGATGCAGGCTACAGTGGTTAGTAAATGTGGTCAGTGCCTGCATGGAAAACTAATAACCTGTCAGTCAACTTAAAAATCACCTCTAGAGCACAAGAACAATTTTTCCAATTTATTATAAGATAAAAACTATTTCTTACTATAATGATAAAAACCAACCACTATTTGCCACAGCATTACTGGCCTTTTGAGGCCAATACTAATATTTGAGAGTTGAATAAATCTGATAATCACTTATTAACCAATAATACCTTCAGTATGTATTATCTGCCTGTTCACTCACTGACAACTGGTGAGTGGTGTCTTCAGAAAATGTCAGAAATGATTCCCTAGATATGACGGGACAAATCCTTTGAATGCATCATGAATGTGTAATTAGGGCTGCGACTAATGACTGTTTTCATGTAAGATCTCCATCTATCCTCTTATTTTATGAACCAGGCAATGTTGGACATTTTTCTTTATAAGATTACGTATATAATGACTTTTAATCATCAATTAATCTATATTTTTTCAATGAATTGTGTCTATAAAATGTCAGAAAAATGCCTGACATGATTTCCCAGAACTAAAACTGACGTGTTCAAATAGCTTGTTTCATGCAACCAACAAATTTACAATCACCTAAGACAAAGAGAAACAACAAACACTTACATTTGAGAAGCTGTAACTGGCATGTTCAGCATGATGATTAACAATGATTAATAGATTTACCAAAATAGCCGCTGATTAATTTTCTTTCGATCAACTGATCGTTTCAGCAACGTGCTGGCAAACACACAAAACCGCCCGACTCACCTCGTCTACGTTCTCGAAGGCGTTGATGACGTCGTACGGCAGGCAGGACAGCAGGTCGATAACAAACCAGGTCTTCAGGTAGTTCATTCGGATCAGCTTTGGGTCTGAGATGACCTCGCCAGCGGGTCCAACGAATGTGGTGTGGAAGTTTAAAACAATGTCCACCAAGAAGATGACGTCCACGATGCTGTCCACTACCAGCCACGTAACGTTGTTCTGCTTTGTCTTAAAGGAGACGTTGTAGGGCACCATGATGGCCGTGTAGAAGGTGAGGATGAGGATGACCCAGTCCCATGTGGTCTTGAAGAGGCAGTAGTGCAGGATGATGTGAGGAGGGGTTTTGGGGGTCTCCTGCTTGTACTGAGGCAGGAGATCTGAGCCGAGCTGCAGTACCTGCCGAACAATTTATCACAGAAAACTCAGACAAAGAAATACATGCAGCATGAGGCCAAAAATACTGTAGCTTGGAGTTTAATTTATGTCGTCCTGACGGTGGCTAGAAATCACCTGCTCATAAAAAGTGCTGTGTTAAGTCTTAGAGGCTGACCTGACCTCTGTTCACAATTCCTCAACGTCTAAAGTTTGTTCTCTAGAGTACTTGTGTTTTACATTAGCTAAACATAACATTTATATAGTGCATTCTCTGGGGGAAACGGCCTCCCATAGCAAAGTGACAGTTTCCATAATTGACAATCATTTATCCACAATGTGACACATTCCAACTTTTACTGAATAAAATCAGTGAAACAAAATCAGTCATATCCTCCGTACCTCAGCTAAGCGCGAGTGCTTGTGGACGTTCTCTCCTTTGTGAACTGTGGGCTGCAGTTGTTGTAAGACTCCTCTACTGCTTGTTAGAGCTCGAGTCAGTCGTGCGAACTTTCCCCAACCTGAGGATTATAAAAACATACAGCATGCACAATCGTTAACATTTCAATTTTCAAGATGTTTTCTGGGTCTGTGTATTTTCGGGGGGAGTATTGTCTGGGCATGTAGGACATCAACACCTTCAAAAAGTCTCAGGCTTGTGTTTGGATAATTTGATATCTGACTCATTTTGTCTGGAAAATGTTCTCATGCTGAAAAAACACCTTGATGATCCCCGACACAATGTGGCCCACTTTATAAATTGATCCTGTTATGGGATCCAGGAGATTAACGACAGCACAGCCTGACACCCTCTGCAGGACCTAGTGACAGGTCAAACTGTCATTTAACATGGATCCTGGGGTTCTTTAGGGATGCTCATCCTACTTTTGGTGCATTTAACTGTGTATTAATCCCATCTGTAATCAGTGTAAACATTACTACATTTTGTCATCTTTTTATCTAGCTCTTAATTAATCTTCCTGCTGAATTAAATGCATATCTCTGCTGAATTGAAGACCTTTTACTTATATGATTATATTACTGATCCATAAAGATTTTCCAAAGGTTAACTAACCACTTAATTAAAAGAGCACTTGACTGATTTAGCATTGCACTACTGTACCATACCAAAAGATTAAAACCCTTGCAGGAGAACAAGCGATATCACATTTTTTTTATTGCATGCTTTCTTCTCTCTTGTCAAACCCTTTCGTCTGCTTTACCCACAATGCAACTCGACACTTTGGTCAGAGATTCGGGTGCTAGCCTCAAGCAGAGATCAGATCAGACTGTTTCGTTTTCAAGCTTCTAGTCTTCAGACCCAACTGACAAGCGACTCATTTGAGGCAATCAATCAGACTTGGTGCAGCGCCGTCTGAAGACACAAAAGGCTTTACACAACTTTTTCCACATATGCATCATCAATCTGCATGACCTGAAAACAGACTTTGGTGTGTAAAATCCCCTAGAACTGTAGAGTGACGTTAGAACTTGGATTGCCTTATTAGAAAATGGTACCAAACTGTTTCAAAATGTCCTCATATACGTCGGTTTTCTGATCTGCTGCTGCTATGTTTGAGGTTTATTTAGGCAATTTAAAGCAGTTTTATTTCAGCTCTATGGAGCTTTATATTGTTTTTGTTTTCTGTCCCACCTCAGTGTTTTGATTCACTTTCACCGATTTCAGCAAAAAATCCCTAAAAAACTGAGCACCAAATGGCAGACAAAGTTAGAGACTAGCTGGTGAACATAGAGAAAATAGTCTCAACCTGACTAATTTGGGCTACTGCATTTTTTTGTCTTCATAGGACTAATTATAGCTACTCTCTATCCAGGCAGCCCAAATCCATGCTCGTTATTGTTGCACGCAGGCCACGCCTCTTGTTAGAGAGGGTCCAAGTCTTGATGTTACCTGTTGATGCTAAAGCCCTCCTGCAATCTCAATTCCCCATGCTGTTTTTGTCACTATTGCTTGTTTGTACTCGCTCTCTTGCACTAATTCATGTTCTATTTTGGCTGTCTTCAACAGTTTTACAGTCCAATGTTTGTGTTGTGTGCCTATAACCATCATGATGGGGTGCGTATTTGACTGAGTGGGTGCTTGCCAAAGCAGATGCACAATGCACAAGGTCGAATAGTGATCGCTGGCAGATTAACTTTACCTCTGCCTCTCTCATCTGATAATCTTTGTATAAAAGTTTTAGATCGCACACATCTGCCATTAAATGTGAAAAAAATGAAAATGGATTTTATCGAGCCATTTAATGCCCAAGCTTGGATGTAAGTATATTGTTCCTATTTTTAAATCACTCTGAAGTAGAATTAACTTTCAGAAAGTCTTTTTTTGATAGAGGGTGTGAATTGAACAAATTCAATTTGTTAACTCTAACCTTTGGAAGAATCATCTTCAATGGGCTGTTTAAAGGCCGTTATGTCACTGAACGTGCAGAGAAACAGGACCACTTTCTCTTGTTCATTTCGAATGGGAGCAATCTTCACAAAAAACCAAACAGGCGTCCCTGAAATACAAAAAGAATAACACATTTAGCTGCAACATCTGCTTTTTTTTTTTTTTTTTTTAGAGAGAGAATCACATTGAGTGTACATATGCCAGAAATTTTAATTGCATGGTGCAAAGTGAAACTGAAATGTTTTGGACTTCCAAAACTTTCCATGTTTTCCTGTAGCACCTGCAAGCAAGGGGAAGGCTACACCTGTGAGTGGAAACAAACATAGCATCACATTTTTCTAGAGAAGGTTTCTCTGGTCTGGCTCTCAACCAATTAACACATTTCTACAGAGGTAGAAATGTTCTGGGCTGCCTTTGAACTCGGCTCTGTATGTTTCCGAGGTGCTGAATACATTTGCATGACAAGAGAGTGGAACAGCACATTTTCCTTACTTATGGGGTTGCAACTTACTGTTTTTCTTGTACATCAGTATTTCAAATGAGTTCATCTCATAATTCTCGAATGTTAGTCGCACTTTTTCCGTTGTGTCCTTGTCTGTCAGCTCCCCGTACATGAAGCTGGAAAACACAAAGGGAAATAACAATTTGAATATTTAACACTTTTCTTCAGTCTTGCACCAAAAAGTGCTGAGGAAGGCTCAGACGTGAATATTTTAATGAATTAGTTGTATTGCCTCATTTGATTGTGGTGTTTTGTTCTGTTCTCTGACACCTTTGACAGCACCTTTTTATATACATTAAATATTCATGTATATTTTCTAAAATAAAGACAACAAAATAATGCCATCTATCAAGAGTTACACCTAAACCGTGGACTGCTACTTTGAGACCTCTAGAGAGGTACAGTGCAGAATTAGGCTCCATTAAATATAGAGCAGCAGTAGATTAAAATTCATTGAAATGTACCCTGAAAGCATAAAAAAGATAAATGCAGCCTGGTGTCTAATTGACCAAATGCAAAGTACCTCTCAAAAACAAATTAAACCTGGAGATGGGTCAAGCAACCATGAGCACATTTAACCACGCTGCAGAGACATTCATCTCACTTTGCTTGTTACTGCCACCCTCAGTAGCAGCGTGTTCCAGCATGATCTAAATATAACTTAGTTTGTTATGAAATACAGAAGGAAGGCTAAATTTAATGAGACTACATTCTGACGCTGCAGAGACTTTTCAGACCAGTGCTTGATGTAATATCACTGATGAATGTCCTCTCCCTTCTTCTTCTCTCTCTCTGAGCCAGGAGGAATTTTATTTTCTTCAAAGAAAAATACTTGAAAACGATTCCTCAAATGACTTGCTTGTCATGCATGAAAATTCCCACAGGTTTGTCACTGTATGTTTACAGGATCCGGTGTAGACAACATATATACATAATTGAAGAGAGACAGTACAAAGTAAGAGCAACTGAGATGGAATTAACATCTTTTAACCATGAACATCTATAGCATAAGAGGTTTAGTTATTAGACTTAAACACTCGGGGGAAATGATTATATACGTTTTGAGGTGAGTCATCCTCAAAAACATGAAACATCCACACTCCATGAATGTTTTATGGCCTCATTATGAGGCTCATGAAGATGTTTTCTTTGACAGAATGAATCTGTATGTGGCTGGTTGTGCAAGACATGGTTCACAAACAAAGCAAAGAAAATGAGGAAAAAGCTTGCAAAAATAAAATGCTGAAACACCATATGTAAAGAGATAAATGTTGCATTTAAATGCATGTTAGCAAATGAAAAGGTTTTGGGGAGGGACTGAGTGTAATGCACTTTGTAAGTTTAAGTCTACAGCTATGCTAGTAGCTCTGTGAGGCTTTAAGCTAAATGCCAATGTATGTATCTACACTGGGACGTCATGACATTAGTTTTGCAGGTATTTGGTCATAAACCAAAGTTTTGGACAGATTTAAATTTTCACCTGATGATGGTGATGAAGTTCACTTTTCATCTTCAAGGGAACATGAATACCTGTACATACTTCCATTTCCTATTCCAGTTTCAATATTGGACATTGTGGAGAATTTCAGGTGTTTTTCTATTTTTTCCCCAGTATCACTGTCATGCAACCAGCAGTTATTTTCTGTCGCTATAGCAACCACTGCTGGTTATATGTCAGATCTGTGATAAAGAAAAAAATAAACAAAAAGTAATTTTTTTTTTTTTTTATTTGCTTCCCAGGTGTCCATGTTGGAGGATTATCTATAGATTATCTTTATTCCAGCGCTTTTCTTTCTTCTTTGTTAATTTAGTTTTTCCGTCATCACTTTAAAGCTAGCCACTGTGCTAGCTGTATGAGGCGAACACGCTGCTAACACAACAGTCCAAAAAGGTGTTTTCAGACAGCGTGGGGTTGCCGCTGCTACCTCTGTTGTTTTCAATGCAATGGCATATTTGCATTATAGTGGAAAAACAGCCTTTGTCTGCGCCTCTTCATTATAGTGTATGTGGTGTGTTGCAACGGTTGTGCGCACCTTTGTGCCGCTCTGAGGTGCCAAAATTTTTATTTATTTTTTTAAACTTTGACCTGGGCTGCACTTACTAAATGAAAGTTGAACTAAGTGAAAAACAAACAAAACACAAACATCGACAATCTCATGTTGCGATACTGAAAGATGGAACAAACTGTATATTTTGTAAATATTACACATAACACCTATTTTAATTGTCTCCCAACACGACTATATAGGTCCAATTAGGGGTTGGCGATACATCAAATATACTCAGTGTTACGCAGCTTGTTCCATATGGGATGTAGTAAATGACTGGATTGTGAACATCGAGTACAAAATGTCACAATTGTTTTAAGCTGCCGGCATGAAATTTGCATTGATGTTTCACTTCTCTTGCTCTCTCCTATGGCTGTCTCACACATTGTGTCACAATCACACTTTTTGTTTAGTTCATATCGAGTAAACATATGGACAGCGCTGTCATCTATTTATGAGGTGCTAACTACATCAGGCTAAACAGTTTTTCCATCAAGCAGAAATTGGCTACACCTAAAAAAGGTCAGCACACCCTCTGCTCCACTGCAACATCACAAGACACCACATGCACAACAGTATTCGCAAAAGTTGTTTTTTCGCCATGATGTGAATAAGTCATAAAAGGTCAATGGCAGCAGCAAGGAGAAGGAAGGGCAGCGCAGCTCCTGTGAACGCACACGGCTCTTTGCCGCTGGAGTTCATGAAAGTTCAACTTCGAACTGCACAGAGAAAAACGATACATGACTTGATTTGACTGTAACTGAGATCCCTGAATGACAGTCACTTTCAACAGCAGAGAGCAAACAGATCAATGAAGTTAAACGGTATTGGTGAAACATTGGCTTCAGAATCTGATTCTTATTTAATATTTTATTGGAAGTAATTTTCTGAGCTTCATGGTGCTATTTATACATGTAAAACAGACGGCATATAAACTTTACTTGTATACAAACATACCAAAGACAATTTGAAGATTGTAGGTGTGTTTTCCTTCCTCTGACAAACAATAATCCACTATCTAGCAACCTAAAAATAAACCTCAAACAAATCATCACACACACACACACACAGTTCAATATTTGTATTGGCAAATGTTCTGAAGCTTATGTTTAGGGACCTGAGGATCTAAATCAGTATTAGCCGCAGTGCTGGCTGTGACAAACACCATCGCCCACAACAGACGAAATCTCCCACGGTTTCAAATCTGGCAGCACCAACTGTTTCTATGTGATCCTATTAATATACTGCTTTCTGACATGTTTATTACTAGCACAATTAAATCCTGAAATTGTTCACTCAAATAGGGATACTACTCATTTGAAGAACAGATTTTTGTTCCTTTATGTGAACAGTTTTGGAGAGAATGCCCTGGGGAGACTATGTCCACAGTTTTATTGCTACAGTCAGTGATATGGAAGCAGTTTCAGTTTTTACAACCTGATTACATCACAGTTTTGTCTCTTAGTTATCTGGTTTCTGGCTTTGCAAAAGAAAAAACAAAAAAAAAAAAAAAAAAAAAAAAAAAAAAAACATGTACTGGACTTTTTTTTAACTATGGGAATAGCATCAGCATAATTCTCATTCACTTCAACATAGCAGATGTGATATGAACTTCCTCTGCTCAAGGAAAGGGGGAGATGCGTGGTCTCCTCTCAGTAAGGTCTAATATAAAGAAGAACCCCCTGGGAACCAGAAAACTGAGCTCTTCATACCGTTACTATTGACCGTGAGTACAGCACCCATGTGAAGGGGCCTCACCTGTATCCACATTTTCATCATTAAGGTCAATATCCAAAGCTAATGACTGTATTTGAGGTTTGAAATAAAGACCTAAAAAACAAAGGCTTGGTGGTTCCTCATACCTCAGCCTTTTAGCCATGTAGTTGGTTGGTCCACCATTTTGGTCTAGACTAGAATATCTCAACAACTATTGGCTGGATCGCCATGAATGAATCCTGATGACTTTGGTGATCCCTTGACTTTATGTTATGTTATTGGACTGGAAAAAAATTCGGTACACACATTGATATTAAGTTAATCACACTATTTGCTTTAAAAATAGTCCTCTCGTCCTGCTAGTTAATAAGGAATTGTGCAAAACAATCAAATCTGCAAAAACCGCACGTTTGAAATGTTCGCAGCGTTGTTCGCTGTTTTCCATTTCACTTAATATATGGCACCTGCATGGGAAACAATCAAAAACTGTATGAACCTGAACCTGATTACATTACCCTCCTTATAAGCCTCTTTACCACTTACCTCAAAATAATGATGCTCTGCTTGGTGGTAGGAGGTGTGAATACAAATAAACAGATATGAAAATGGCTCCCACTCTAACACAACTAAAATTAACTCATTGTATTTTTAGATACAAACCTTTCAAAGTACTTATAAGCAATGCAAAAGTCCATGTCTATATGATACAAAGATGTAAGTGAGAGCGCCACACAAGTGTTTACTGCAGCCACTTACAGCATGAAAACAAACCATGTAAAGAAATGCATCCTCTCTGACTGTAGTGTATCAGCAGCAGCAGCAGTGTGATTATTTTTGGCTTTGCCAGCCAAACTCATCCAGATTAGCAAGACAGCTGTAGCCGTAACAACTTCTTGCAATGTCACTGGCTAATCTTGTTTGTCTAATATGACAAACTATCTGTCAAAAGAAATTCAAGATTTTTGCCAAAATCATAAATAATTGGTACATCTTCAAATTTAGCTTGTAATATGGAGAAATTAAACAAAAAAAAAATATGTTTGATAAGTCCTCTCCTTATGGATCCTGCTCAATTACGAAACTTGTGTAAATTACAAAACTTATTTCACATGTAAATATTTATTTTCGCATTTGAAGATTGTAACACATCTATACCAAGACACACCTACCTGCAGGTGCTGCTTTTCTGCATCACCTCTGCTCTGTGATACCCCGACAACTTGCAGAAACCATCGTTGCTGTAGACGATGGGCCAGTCCACTATCTGAGCGTTTCCCAGCACAAAGTTGGTATCTGTTTAAAAGTCAATGGGAAAGAAAGAAAAGGGCAAATAACTTGAGAAGTTACAGTTAAAAACATCAAAGTACTTTAGTTTGGGTTCAGAAAGGTTAAGGCCTAATATATCTAATATGAATCAGTCAAGGATTTGGTGGAACTGCAAGTGAACTTTAATTTCAAAGTAGTAAATCATTCAAAGAATGAAAGGCCACAACAACAAGGCAAATGTTAAAACAAAAGTATGCAGAACAAAAAGTATAGTAATATAGCAAGCACTGATGTTCAGAGAAAGAGAAAAATGTCACCTTCAATAACACTGTTTGTGGACAACATAAATTTATAGGGAAGTGAGAAAACATTTAGCATTAAAATGCTTCTGCAGTTGTACTGGGCCAGCACTGGGGATAAAATGATGGCTGTTATCCCCACACTATGGCTACAAAACGTTATGTTTCTTGTTTGAAAAATGTGCATTTACCTTGTAATGTTTTCCCCATCATTAAAGATTGACTAACTCTGCTTTTAAGAGCTAACACACACTTAAAAGATTTTCATTAGTGTCCATGATGGTCTACAGCCCATTACAAACTCCACACAGGGTGCGTATACACAAATGTAACCCAAACACTTTGCTTATGTAAAAAGCATCTAAATATCTTCTTCCTTGACTTTTGATGTTTTTGTATTAGTAGTTAATCGTTGTTGTTACTTTTAAAAAGAAAAGCTTATATTGGCTTTGTGTGTGCTGCTTACATAGAGTATGTAACAGGCTTTGTTAGCCAGTGTTTGGGGGAAAAACAGTGGTTGTGTTTTATTATCAAGTATTCCTTACTGGTAAATGCAGTCTACAAATATTAATACCAGCTGTTATCAATTTTTTAAATGTCATGTACATTAATTCTCATATGGCATAATTTAAATTCAAATGTTAGCAAGGCCTCAAAGCAAAACTTATGTTTGGTTATAATGTTAATAAATAATCACCGAGTTGTACATACATTTTAATGGTCCATTTTGCTTCCATCTTTTTTCTAAACCTCAGCTATTTTGTATTTAACATTCACACACTGTGACTCAGTGTCATTACTTAAAGACAAAATGGTCCTAACATGAAATTGAAGGATAATGCTGGTATTTTTCATTTTAACAGCTGCCGTTTGAATCAAGAATGATGAATACAACATGCAAATGACTGAACTGTGAAGTATTGCCATAGAAAAATAAATACAATTTTGCCTGGCTTAAAAATGGCTATACACATTATGTTTGTTGGTTAAAGATAGATAGATCAAATTCACAATATTTACAAATACCATAACCATAATTTAAAAAGACAATTATGCAATACTTCATTAATTGCATGTTGTGACTTGACATTTTATATAAAAAAAATTTATAAAAAATTAATGCGCGTAACAATGTGGATGAACTTTGCCAGTTGGCAACTGGAACCACAAAAAAGGAAGCAAAAGGCAAGGTTTTGTTCCAAAGCGGGGATCAAAAACTATGATTTCACCATACTAACATTTAAAATTTATTGATTATTTGATTTTTCTGGATTATTTTTGGACATAATTAAAATGCATAAAGTAAAACAATCTCAAATCTATAACTTTGGAAAAAGGCAAAAATTTAGCAGATGTAATGGTTTTAAATTGGACAGGAGAAATTATGTTAATTGGGGATAAAACAAACAAACAAAAAAATCCATATCAAATCTCAAAGCAAGCCACCCTTCTACGCAAACACATTACAGCAATGTGACAACACAGGGGTGGAAGAGCAGGAGGAGTTAAAAACACTTAGTACAAAACACACAGAAATACCAATTAATACAACATATGAACACAAACACAAAATAAAAATGACATTTTAAAGCATGAGAACATTGACAGAATATGATGCATGAGATGTTCCATGCCAACGTGTTATTTTACAATGATCACATGGATGTTAATCTTGTAATTAAAGTCCAAACCTCTATGATTGTTATTAGCCCTGGATTTGTTCATTTACTACTGTATCTTAATAAAAATCTCAACATGTCTACTGAGTTAGGTGCTTTGTAAATTAACAGCATTTGGTATAGAACATTTAGTGATACATTACAAAGAGATAGATACATAAGCAGCACGCCAAACTAAACTTTATAGTACCTGTCTGTCTATGTGACAGTGTCCAAACTGAAATTTTTGAAAAGAAAAGAAGGTTAACAGATTACAGTGAGAAACATCTGTTGAATGTGAGACACAAAAAAATGGGACGTGTCAACCAAAAGAGAGACAGAGGTGGTTATAACACTGCTGCGAAATCAGCAATCCTCACTGTGTTGCTCTGACGTGAATGTCTGCTACAGGATTAAAATATGATTACAGAAATCTGTACAGCTACTATTGTCTGATTCATCAAGTCATCAGGCTGAAGGTTAATACTATGCACTGGTTTAGGTCCCCAGGATAAAAGTTAATTGTACAGAATCATATGACATTTACATAAGGTGCTGCTCTTACTGTACACTTAAGAAAATTATAGGTGCATCTGCAATTTTCAGCAAATAAAGGTCAAAAATACAGATGGCACGGGTTAAAAATATTCCACCACTAAGTGAAAGTTCCGCATTCAAAGATCCTGCTTAAGTGAAAGTACAAAAGCATCAATAAGAAGAAAGGTAAAATAACTAATTCTGGAAAAAAAAAAGTGACCCCTTTTAACTATTTTACATAGTTTGGTCCAGAGGTTCCCAACCTAAGGGTCAAGCCCTTCCTCAAAGGTTCACAAGATAAATCTCAGGGGTCATGAGATGATCAAAGGTGCAGGAAATTAGAAAAAGAACAAAGTGTTGCTACAGAAATTTCAATTCATTTTTGGACTTTTCTTCAATCTGTGTTGTTATATTGGATACTTTTACTTCTTTGGGTCTCAAACAATTAATCAAATGAAACCATTTCTGAGTTTTAGAAGATAAATATATCTCAAAGACATCTGGAAGTTGAGATCATCCTATTTTTTAAAGCTAAATTCTCTATGTGCAATGTAACTAATAACTACACCAGCCACATAAAAGTAGTCAGGTAAAAAGATAATATCTTCCTCTGAAAATTGGAGTCAAAGTATAAAAAGTAGCAGAAAATGGAAAAAATAGTTTTTACTAGTTTACTACAAAAAGTACCTCAAACCTTTACTTAAGGACAAAGCTTGAGCACATTTAAACATGGCCTTATTTGTTGCAGCTAACATGTTAGCATACACTTGCTTACTCACTTGCTTGCAGACTAGGAGCAGCTTAGCATACAGTCTTGTTTCCGTCCATCCAATGAATTTAAATCCAATACTCAGTTTACTTTTTTTTCAGTCTGTACCAACTTCTGAGAGAAATGTTTAGCTGTCTAAACCCTTAAAGCCCCTTTTCCACTGGTCAAAAAACCCGCTAAGACCCGTTAACATCGGGCTCTTGCCGGCAATGGAATACCCTTTTTCCACCAAAATTACCGGGTTTGTCTCGCACGGAGTGACGTCATCACGTGCACTTAGAGAACGCGCGCACGCACTGTCGCCGGGGGAAAGCGTGAGTAAAAGGGATCTGTCACGTCTGTAACGGAGCCTCTGTAATGAAACACTTCGATCAGTGATTGTGTTTTGTTTTGTTTGTTTTTTTTTTAACTTTCTAGGTTGTAGCTCACTCTTTCATCCCCGTGCACTGTAGCCGCGGTGCTTCCGGTTTAACAGCAACGTGCTGGACAGGTGACAGGTGTGTTCTAACAGTGTCTGTGCCCTGAAAGACGTCAGAGCAGGATAAGAAGCGAAAAGCAGCGGGTTCACCTGGGTGTTGTGTTTACATCAATGCCGATCGGAGCCGATAAACACCCGTGTCTACTGCAGTCATTTGACCCGGGTGTGAACGCCGATTGAACCCTTTTCCATTGCCGGCAAAAGCCCGATGTTAGTAGGGTCTTAGCGGGTTTTTTGACCAGTGGAAAAGGGGCTGAAAAGGATTCAATCCGCATTCACTCCTTGCAGCTGTGTGTGTCCTCAGTGCAAACTGAAAGGCCGACTCGACTGGCAGTGGACAAGGGTTGAGTCGGCTTTTAGTGTTTAAAAAAAACCGCGTATACTCGCTGATTTTGGTAGAAAAACGGTACAACTTTACTGTTTTGGTTCACTCTCACTGCTCTCAATCACTGAGTCTTTCATACAAACATAATTATGTAGCTATACTGTATTTCAGCTGAACGTGTTAAAAGGAATTGCTAACCAGTTTCTACTGCTCCCAAGTAGCCTAAAAAAATCTGGTATTGCAGATTTAAGAGTTTAACTAAGCTTTTAAAAATATATTTTCAAATATACTGTATGTTTTTCATGCTAGCAGTCTCTTCACTAGCAAGATTAGCTGCGCTTTAGCCTCCTGCATTTCCTCGCTGCTCAACACTTGAACGGTTGAATAAACTTTAGAGTATAGCTTCTTAGGATATACCTAGTTAAACTTTTGCGACCCTCTGAAAAAAATAAGTATATGGCCAAGAACTCACCTGAAAACATCCATATTTTACATGCTAGCTTAATTTCTTTTAGACTTTCCACCTCTAGGTTCCTGCTATTGTGCACGCTGCCTCACTGGTAAGAGACTTAATTAGGATGTGATTAGTCTCACCTGTGCTTTACCTGCCACGACAAGTGAAAATGTCTGCTGAGGTTTTAAAGCAGATGAGAAAAAGTATGTTACATAAAAGCAGACTTCTGCACGTTATTCCTTGTATTTAAAGAGTTATATTTAAGTGGTGAACTACTGGACATGAACATGAAAATCTGAAATACTCATTAAATTGTAGCACAGGGCTGTATATTTAATGAATGACTGGAAGTTACATAAAAGGAGTGTGTCATTGTTTATGAACGCCCACCCACCACTGTGTCTCTCACATGTCACTCCACTGTTTCTCAGTGGCATCCTGCAGATTATAGTCTAGGCTCTTTTGTTTCTAGATTTACTATTTGCTAATCCATGGACTGCCCAAGGTCGTAAGAAAAACATGCATGGATAAGACATGTGCCTGTCCTTCTGTTTTAAAAGGGTGGATTTTTTTTTGTGATTTTAAAAAAAAAAACATATAGCAACACCTTAAGGAGCCAAATATCACACTGCTCATCTAAAGAAAACCTTGTTCTGGAGAGATGCGTGCACCCTTTCTGAACAAGTTGTTCCTTTCTGTCATAACAAATTTTAACGTAGATATGTGCAACAGGGGTGCAACTGACAGGGAGGCCCTAGAAGTAGGCCTACATACACATACACAGGTTGGTTTGGCATACTTCTGGGGGCACTGACCATAAATTATAGAAAAAACACCCAAACCTTACTTCAACCAACCCCCATTCAAAAAAGAAGTCATTGTGCCTCAAGCCAATTAACTGGTGTCCCCAAATGTGGCTGGTGACAGGCATGCACACAACCCTGCTGGTTCTGTTTCACAGCTAGCTGTCTGGTGTCATAACTCCCCAGTCTGTCCTGTCACTTCCCATTGGATCTAATACTCCAGAAAAGCCAGAGGGTTACTGACACCCGTGTCCAAGAATACTATAAGACTTCTATCAGAGTTTGATGAGTTTCAGCTTTCAAATGTAGTTAATTGTTTTCACATCTTGACAGCATACTGTGCACTAATTGGCCAGTAACAGAAGTTATAGACCAGACTTTTTTTTTTGACAAATCTATATTTTAGAGGAGGAACTTAATCTCTCCTATTGTACTATTTCATATATTTTGATTTCCATTTTTAAGTTTTTTAGGTCTTAATGTTTCAGTGATGTTTTTATCCACAAAATTAAAAATGCAAAAAGAAATGTAGCCTATGCAGCAGTCTTAATTGGGCACAGCCTGAGGTTTCTAATAGCCTACAGCATTGATACAGATTCTGTTGGTTAATATGAGGCTCTAAAAGACTTTAGCTACCAAAGTTTAATTATTTAATTTCAAGCCCATCTGTAGCTTAGAGGGGAATCGTGGTGAACAATATGGGAGCTATTAGTGCGCTTTCACAGGAGATCATACTGGTCTCTGACACAGCTCTGCACGTTTACATGTTTATGGAAATGAGTTAATACTATACTTATACTTTAATTGCGTTAGCATAAAGAAATCAGTATCCAGGCTAGACATTTCTAGTTCATATCATTTTTGAATTAAGACTTCCAGTAGTGTTATGTAATCATTAGTACATTTAATGATTGTCATAACCTGGCAGCTGCCTTTTTCACACTCCTGCATGTAGTCCCAATTCAGAACAGCTTTGTCACAAAAGAATTAACATACTAATTCATTTAATGTGATTTACATTAATCGTGAGATTCTAAAACCAGATGTTTTAACACTGCAGCTTTTTTTTTTCTTGCTCGTAGCTCAATGGGGGAAAAAAACTTTCCATCACCAATTAGCCTCGTTCATTTTGATAATTTCGTTAATTGGTTGACAGGTTTGATTAGACAGGCTGTTATAGTAATTATGTGCCTAGTTTATAACGTGCCTAGTTTCTACAACAGGGTGGGTTTTGATATAATGTTTAAATCCTAAATCGGTGTAGCATATGGACCCTCCTCCTTACCGTTCGACCGTCTCACAATATTCTCCAAAAAAGTATTCTGAGGGGCCACAAGTCCCCTCCGACCCCCCGCCATCCTGCCTCTTCACTCAGTCTGCAGGTGAATCTTTACTCCTCAGTCTGCCGTTCGTCTTCATGGTCTCCGCGGCTCTGAGACGCTGCGTGGATCTCTTGGACAGGGGCTGTCTGTCTGGTCTGCTCATTAGCTGCCTCCTCAACCCGGTGCGGTGCGGTGCGGTGCGGTGCGTTGCGTTGGCGCCTCTTTACGCACCTCATCTCATCGTCCAGCAGAGGAAAACAACGCCTGGGCGCAGCGCACAGGAGGGGCCGTGGTTCTGCTCCCCTGCTCCTCCAGTCATCCCTGCCAGGACCTGGAGCTCCATCTGCTGGACAGAATAACGTGTGCTCTGACAATTCAGTGCGTTGGTTACTCAAGTACTGTATTTAGGTAAAAAGAAATTGAGGTATTTTATTTGAGTAATTTCCTTTTCTGCTATTTTATACTTTTACGCCACTACGTATTTATTTGATAACTTTACCTGCTTTGCAGATTCAGATTAATTAGACAAAATATAATCAATAAATCAATAATAGGATAATATAGTGTTACAGGCTAGATTAGACATAGGTTATAGATTAGGACAAATTCACAATCTGCCCAGCTGTATATAAAGTCATTAAAACTAGTCCCAGTTTTTGCAATTTTGGAATATCACTAATTAACCTTGATATTAATCCAGTAATATAACATACATTATTCTGAAATTGGCCATTCTGCATTGCAAGTATCTCTTTTATACTTCTATTTTAATGCTAATATTTTTTGCACGTTTGCTTTAAAAGTCATATAGTAAAATTTTAAACGCTTGACTTTACTTTTCTACTAGAGGATTTCTGCAATGTGGTACTACTATTAAGATTTGACTGCTACTCCATTACATTTCCAAAGGGAACATTTATTAAATTTATAAAAATTTATAAAAATCCATTGCCAATTCAAAGATTAAATTAAAGAATCAATTTGTGGCTTGTGAAACCTTGACAAAGAAAGCAGCTGGGGCCCCTTCTCGCATTTCGGATGTCTGAACTTGCTTGTTTGATAAATGGTTATTTTTGAAAGCATCCTCGCTTTTCTTACAATGCCTAAAACAGTGAACTGTGTTAAAGTATGTTACCAAACTGAGAGGAGAGAAAGCTTCCTGCAGCTGACCCAGGAGGCTTGTGGTTAGTTCGTTTTTCAAGGATTAATCTCTTACAGTCAGGTTCTTGAGATGGGTGTCCCAAAGGAGAAGTAATACTGCGCCATGTGGATTTTTTCCCTTTGATTCCTGCAGTAGAATCGGCCCTTTCAAAGACAGAAATTTCCCACCAGCTCATTAATCCTGTTCAATTATTTTGGACCCTGCAGTGCTCATACTAACACAGAGCTCAAATAATGCTTCTGGTGAAAACATCCCCATCAAAATGGAACAGACAGTACAAAAAACAGACTAAGTTAAAAAAAAAAATGTCATGAAAGGTTTCCTCACACCTGTGGTTTCTCTGGAGCCCAGAGGACTGCTGCTTGTCACTCCTCTCAGTTTGGTTTCACCTGTAGTCTCAGGTGTAAATCACATTGATGGCTGCTATGGAAACCAGCAGATCTCTGTGTGCTGCAGAGAAGCACTGAATATCCTTGTTTTATGCCAAACCAGTTGTAAAGGTTGGAAATAGCCGAACCATGCTGTTGTCTTTCCACCTAGTGCACACGATGGAAAGGAGAGGAAACCACACCACATCAGTTCCTTCAATAATCTCTGGTTAGACTTTTCTCCCCCCCCCCCATTATAACATTTATGATTTGTCAACAGTTACAAGCTCCTTCCTGCGGACACCTGCAGGTGGAGGCTGCAGTATGAACAGTTGATGGATGACAATATATTAAACACTGCTATAGTAATATAAATTGTCTTCATAGGACCCTTAAAAGGTTATGAAAAGCAGGTGTAGCAGGCTATGATAATGATTCCCCCCTGGCTCTTCCTTTTGATCTGCATTATTGTTGAAATAATAAAAGCTTATGTGATGGCAATAACCTCCGTAAAGTATCTTGCATGTCACCAGACTGCAGCTGCAAACTGAGGTTTCATAGAGGGTCAAACTCCTGCACAAAGCCCATCACTGAGTCACCAGAGAGCCCCAGATTCTCTGTAATCTAGCCAATGACTAACAGGTTTTATAATGACAGCACAGCCTATTTTTCAATACAGAAAAACATTACTAAATTACAGCAGGGTCAAACAGAATCCACGAAGGGAGTGAGACCATTTCCCTGGAAATGTATTCCTTCTGGTTTTTCTTACTTCAAAGGCTCAAAAAGGATTAAACACTTATTTCAGCTGTACAGTGTTCAGGCTGACTGACAGTCCCAGCCTTTTAATACACGAAATGTAAAACGGCAGAAAGCATTATGGTGTTTTACAGTGAAATTAACCCTTTGTAAAATTCCATCAATATGCCCCAACCTCCCAAAACAATTGATACAATTCCTCTAACCTTTGCCTCATGGAATACACTTCAGCAGTTTATATAATTATACAGATTTTATAACCAGTGTGGAGCCTGATTTTATTAATTTAAAAGTGTTTTTGTTAATTTGTTAAAAAAATTCCCTCAGTCAGGTGTAGAGCTGATTATCTGAAGGAGCTGCACTGAATGTGGAGAAACTGTTGCAGTGCAGATTCGGTTTGTGTGATAGAAAACCACAAACAGACAGTTTACAGATTTGGTTTATGGGGAAAAACAAAGTTTAAATAGGCTATCATGGACTTGGGTGACAACTTTACATGGTAGCTTTTCAGCTAATATACAGAGTCCGCTTTAGGATAATACCAAAACAGCACACATCAGTATGTTATATTGTCCTGTTATTAGGACAGTCTTTGCATGTTCACTGCTCACATTAACTCGACCACGTCTTGCTGATTTTGAGATGACTCAGGTGATCCGTCATGTGCTTGTGTTGGGGAAAATTGGCAAATTTGGTCTCCTTGATCTTGAGCCAGTTCTGGGCCCTGCGTTCTGCAGCGTGGCAGTACTCCTGCTCTGGAGTCATGTACGGCCGGCTGATCCAGTACTCGTTCTCAGCCTCGCGCTCCAGACGCTTCAGCGTATTGCGGTTCATCTGCCATGTGATCTCTCGTGGACGCCGATACTTTCCGATCCACTGTTTCCCAGAGATGCCTTTCCGCAGCAGGGTGAGGGTGAGGAACATGGTGGCTAATTCTTTCTGAAAATGCAAAACAGAGGCAACAAGATGAGAACAGAAATAGGTTTTTAATACAGCTATTGTAAACAAATTATATCACTAGACCAACAGCATATAATAAATAATAAAAAATAATATAATAGTTATTTTTAACTGATGAACTTTTGACTTGTCATAGTAGAAAAAGCAGAGGTGTTACTAAAAACATGAATGATTCTATTAAGTGACTCAGTAAGCCACCACCTTACACTCATGCTTTTCCTACCGTGACAAACATATTGCATGAAAAAGCCCTATTAAAGAGCCACAACACCTACTCATTGTTTTATGTTTACTGACTGACTGGACCTTTGCTCAGGTTAAATGTGTACAGAGGCTCTGTGAGGCAACTACAGTCCACATATTAATAAAGGTGTAGGCAGACTAGCAATGTGGTCAGAAGTAATTTCCACACACTGTGGCAAAAAGAGGTGAGCGAAATAAATAATTTGGGCAGGTTTGTCAGCATAAACTCAGACAATATTCCACAAATTGTAATTATACCACTTTATTTTTCTTGAACATTTTAATGTCACTGACCTCTGACATTGATCTTGTGTGAGAGGTGAATCCCCCCCATCAAATGTAAAAACCTAACAATTTTGCAGGCTAAAGTTCCTATTTTATATTTTGGGACATTTTCTGCCTTTTTAAAATAGCAACTGTGGGGAAATGAAAGGAAAAAAAAAAGAGAGAGAGAGAGAATTTGTTTTTCATGGTAACACAATGGGAAAAACAGGAAAACACCTGTTATACCGATGCTCACGGATTATTCCAAGGTGGTTACCCCAAGTGCTAACATTGTAATCACACCTGAAGAAATGACCTTAACTAGCTACTTTTCTTCTTTGTTGTGTATTTTTAGCAGTTTTTTACCAAGTGTTACCAGATACAAACACCTGTAAAATGAGCTGAATGGATTGTATTAGTTTTCATATTGAATTGTATTTGATGTAACTGCCAGCAGCAATCAGAATTACAAGTTAAAGGCTGACGTGAATGGTTTTTCCCCACTCGGCTGCACCTAATTATGGTTTAAACTATATGACGTGAACGTGGCATAAACCCCTAAGGCCACAGGGATCGGATTAGGCAGTCAAGGCTGGATAAATATGCGACCAGAAGCTAAAACATCTCACAGAAATAAACTGGGGCTGCACTATTATCGTGATAAAGGTGCAACGAACGTGTAAAACAAAAGAAACAGAAGAGGAACAACAATGGTGATGAATCACAGTCTATTATTGTTGGAGTGGAGTGGTTTTAAGAAACCTTCAGGTTATGAAAGAACAAAGTACATTAAAGAGGTAAAGCCAATCATTCAGCCTGATGTCATTCCAAACCACAATAAAATCATAAATATCACCAAGAGTTTTACCTCTGTAAAAAATTATCATTTGGCCTTGGCCATATAGTAAACACTTACATAACATTTTGTGTTATGTGTTATGTAAGTGATTTTTATTTGTGTTTGACTCATTTGTTAATCTGTGTGTCATATTGTTTTTGCAGCAAGTCAGATAAGCTGCATTAGACAAATTACAAACCTACAGAGAATGAATCCCATCTTTATTTAATATTTTATATCATACTGGTGCTCTTACTGCTGAGCTGACCTGTTTTCTCGTCCAACACATTTCATTACACCGCTGACCCTCCGTATGACTAATAAAATTTAACTGAACTGAATATCTGGTATTGAATAAGTTACTGATTGGTTACCTCTGGCACAGTGTTGAGTCATGGATCGTGACAATTTTACAGCAGTGCATGACAATGACATCACATCAACAACTTTATCTCCCCGGGGTTAGGTGGGTTACTGTACAAAAAGTCAAAGGTGTTACAGTAAAAACTGTGTATACCAGCAATAATCAATATTTTTTATTAACAAGGAATCACACGACTATAAGGAGACAGACGTTGCTGGTAATGATGAACCCACAGACATTTATCACTCGACTCTGCTGTTCCACTCAGCTCTATTTCATTTCTTTATACTTTTTAAGTTCTTAGTTTCTATTATACAATAATTGCTGGCGTCAGGATAGAGACACGGGAATTTTTTTTAAAGAATTTCATCCCACTGATAACGTAATTATTTCTGCATATGAGCCTTTGAACTGATTTGATTACTCATGAAAATAGTAAGGGGCGCAGGTTATTATTATCAAGTATTGCTAAGAGAACACAAGTCAACGGCACCGAGAACAACAGCTTCAAACTGATCAATGAATTGAACGGAACAGCTAGTCGACATTATATCGTCCACTCTCCGTTTTTCATAAACTCACGTGAAGTATAACCCAGAATTACTTAGTGATAAAAATGTGTGTATGCATGGTGCTGTGTGAAGCTAACTTAGCTTTAGCCTAACGTTACAGATCAAGGGCAGCTCAAAGAGGACATCGTTTTATTCTGTTTATACTCATATAAAATGATACTAAATACTTGTTCCTTACCTCGCCGTCTTACTATGACAAATGTAACTTCACTTTCGAACGACAGGAGGAAAAAACGTGTAGAACTGGACAGTTTAAAAACACAAAACTGTGGAAATGTGAGCAGCACCGGTGAGGTCGGCAGTTATACATCCGGGTTATCTACGGTGCAGGATAAGGCTCAGACGCGTTCAAATCCGTTCGCTCTTTTTTTCCTCCTTTTTTGCGCAATCAAACTAATTAAGAAAAAGATAAGTATTCTGAAATTATATGATTATTAAAAAGGAGGGGTGTCCTTTGAATGCAACAGACGGGATCTGGCGAATGAAGTAGTTTCTATTTTCTAATGCACGTAAATCGGTGTGAAACAGTGGAGTTCATGAGTTATTGGCTGAGTAATCAATCAAGACCGAGTGTTTGGTTTTCTGATTCACCATACTAAACAACAATATTGCTCTTAAGCAGAAGCCCTCGACACCTGCAGGCCCATCCAGCCCCAAAAAGTCGCTTTTGTGTTTGTCATATTGATTTCATTGGAGCTCCAGATTCTGGACTCCTCCCACTTCTGTGTAGTTAAAGTTCACTTGTTGTTATCCCAACCAACTTCCTTATTTCTCACGCAGTTTGTCTCCAGTTCTCCCTCGGAAGAGTCGAAATGTCTGTCTTTACGTTGTTGTCACCAACCACCTGGACTTTGCTGGCTCTCTTTGTCACGCTGTTATTCCTGTGAGTAGTCTGTGGATTTGTCAGAGTTGTGCTAGCTGGTCAGTTTTGTCTTAATTGACTGTGACAATTCTTCCTTAAACTGTTGAAATATTGATCCCTATTCTTGTAACAGATATGACTCTTTCTTTTTATATAATTTAGGTACGGCATTTGGCCCTTTGGATTTTTCAAAAAGCTGGGAATACCTGGACCAAAGCCTTTGCCTTTTGTTGGAACACTTCTTTACTTTCGAAAGGTAAACACAAATCTTGAAGACTGCTATGTGAGGAGTTGATTGATTTGATAACTGAAAAGTAGAGATGAGGATGTTTATCATGTGAGCATGATGACAATAAAAAGTACTTTATATACAGAAACATAATTCAGAAGCTTCAGTAACCTACCTGGCGCTCATTGCCTGACCTATCGCTGCACATTATGAGTGTAACTGTTGGAAGCTCTGTGGCCCTTTGACCTTCTAACACCTTTTAACACATTTATCTGAAATGTCTTGTAGGGGATTGATATTTTTGACCGTCACTGCCAAGCCAAGTACGGAGATATCTGGGGGTGAGTTGTTGCTTCGTCTTTCAAGGCCTACTCCTACAGATAGCTTCTGCAGTGGAAAAAGTTCCAGTGCATCCTCTGCCAAGGGCCAACAGATAAATCTGAGGGGTCATGAAAATGGGACAGGAAAGAAGATAAAGCAAAGTTATGCAATAGGAATTTGTTATGCAAAGTTTTACTTTTTAAATAGTCATATCAATGAAACCATTTGATACATTTAGAAGGGAAATCTCTCTTCTGGTGGAAACAAGTAGACTGTTTTTTTTATGAGGCCAAAAAAGTTAGAAATGCATAACTTTAATGTGAAATAGTAAATGTATATATCAAATAAATGTCATACACTAAAAAGTAGATTATTTGCCTCTGAAATGGAGAGCAAGTATAATGCAGCAGAAAATTGAAGCATGGAAGTAAAGTACAAGTACCTCTAAAGTAAACATAAGCACAGTACTTGCATAAATGTAGACATACATGACATACTGTATACTTGAAGTATTTAGACATAAAACAGGCTCAAAGTTACTAGTTGTATCTGTATGTTTGGAGTTATGGCCACACTCCAGGTAACATTCCTGGCACGCTTGTAATGCATTGGACTATATCTTTATTCTCAGTAAATGGCCATTTCATAACGCACCTTTTGAAATTATGACTGAATATTATCATTATCAGGGTATTGTACATGATTGAGAAAAATAAAAAAAAGATAACCCGCTGTTATTATCCTGCCACAGAACCATAGAGATTTTCATTTGTTAAAATTTAGATCAATATACATTTAATTCTCTCTTTGAGTTGACATGGATGCTTTGTAAAATGTTCATGTTTACACAACAGCTCATACATATATGTTGTTGTGTTTTTGTGCAGGTTATATGATGGACGACAACCAGTTTTAATGGTGACAGACCCTGAGATCATCAAAAATGTGATGGTGAAGGAGTGCTACTCTGTGTTTACCAACCGCAGGGTAAGAGACTCATCTTGTTGCATGTTGTAGAGGATTTTAAAATTCAGGATATTATGTCAAGTGACACAACATTTGCGGTCATGTTTCAATAAAGTAAAAAATGCGTTTGGTGTTTCTCCAATTATGCAACTCTGCAACGCAGAGGTTGAGGCATGTTAAAACATCTGAAATGACGTAATAATGTGGTTAGATCAGTTGTGTTACTCACCCTATCAGGCTAAGGAGTATTTCAGAATTTTGAAGGTCATATCTCAAATACGTTTTTCTGAAGCTTAAGTAAAGAAAAGGGAGCTAAGCATGTTTCAATCCAGTCAGGCAGTCTGGATTTGAAATAATATCCTTCAGAAGATCACGCCAGGCCCCACACACAGCTGCTGAGGCCAGTGGAAAATAATAGGAAACACTCTTGACACACTTCTTAGAGCTGTGTGTGGTGCAACTTGTTTTGATTTAGTCATGAGACACGACATGTTAAATAAATAAGATGTGACGCCTTAATTACGGAAGTTTTGTTTCGCTGGAGAAAGCCAAACTGTTTCTGGTCTTGTGCGAACTGGTAGCTGGCTGTAGTTGTATATTTAATAAACAGAGATGAGAATATCAATCAATCACATTTAACTTATTAGCTAATTCGCTATCAATAAGGGGCTTTGTTCAGGGCAGCCTGAACAGGCCGGGAGTACGGTGACAGGTTTTGAATTAAATTTTACTTCTCTCTGTTTTTGTTGTATTTTAGGTGTACTGATGTGGATATTTTAGTTTAGTTTATGTTGAGAGTGATCATTGAATGTGTGGTCACATTTTCAAGACAGAAACAAACACTGGTGGAATTAGAAGTTGGATTATTAGAGCAGAAAACTTGGTCTATATAAATCTTCTGTACAAGAATCTAAACACTCAGTGTAGTTTCCTCTTTATTGTCCTCATGTTCACAGGATAATCCAACGGCAGGACCTTTGGAAGATGCAATCACATCAGTTAAAGATGAAAAGTGGAAAAGAATTCGAAGCACTTTATCTCCGTGCTTCACCAGTGGACGGCTGAAACAGGTTGGTACCACATCTAAGCTCACTGACCCCCTTTCTGTTTTCAAACAAATACATTCACCTCCATCTGCAGTAAATGTCTACATACATATATTTACATGTGTCTACAGTGTATCTACATGTATTTCCATGTCTGTTTAGACACACTGAGAGAAGTTGGCAGTGATAGAAATAAATATGCAGAACACAGTATCAACATTGCCAGCAGTGGAAAGTAACTAGCTACCTTAATTCAAATACTGTATTTAAGTTCAATTTTGAGGAACTTATTTCCATTTCCTGCTACTTTATACTCTACACTACATTTATGACAGCTGAAGTAACTAGTTACAGTGCAGATGGACATTTTACCTAAAACAGAATATGATAAGCTTATACACTAAAATACACTGTGCATGATTAAACTGGGACGTCCCAGCCTTTTTGAAACATTTACTTTTAAACCTCTAAAACTGTTTCATTTAAATAATAATTTGACACTCAAAGAGGCAGAAGTATCCAATGTTTCACAAATAACAGCAAAGATTTGAGAAGAGTCAAAAAAATTAATAGAAAATTGTGTAATAGAACTTTGTTTTTCCTTCTTTCCTGCACCATTTGACTTTCACTCGTAGTGGAGTATTTGTACATTGTGCTTTTGACAATTTCACTCAAGAAAAAAGAAAAGTACTTCTTTCTCCACTGAACATTACACAACTCTTCTTTTTTTTTTCAAGATTTATCCCATCGTTGCTCGCTACGCAGACCGACTCGTTGAGAAACTTGGACAGCAGAATTTGGATGAGCCCGTTGACGTCAAACAGTATGTTGTTAATCTGTTATACTGCAGCATATCTTCATATTGTTTGTCACGAAATGAATACGCATGGTAATACTTAATCCATGTTAGATCTTAAAAGACAACCACCTCTCCTTTTTTCTGCCGTAGATTTTTGGCGCCTTACAGTTTAGACGTCGTGACCAGTGCTTCTTTCGGTGTTGAGGCCAACTCCATCAGCAATCCAGAAGACCCCATTGTTGTGCATATCAAGAAGATTCTTAACTTTAGATTATGGCCGTTCTTTTTCTCAAGTATGTCCTCCTTTCAGAGATCGTTTCATCATGATGAGCAACTTGGTATCATTTTTATGTAAATTCTAGTTAACAGGCCTTTGGTCTCTTTTCAGTGTTGTTTCCCTTTGGTGCCCGTCTGCTAAAACTCCTGAATATTGAAATGATGTCCAGAGTCAGCGTGGAATTTTTCTACAACATCATCAAAAGATTTAAAGACCAGCATCGTGCAGAGGACTCTGTAAGCATTTAATCTGAAACAAGTGGGAAAAAAAAGACATTGCAGAGAATTAGCTTGACACTTTTGGGAAATATGCCGTATTGTGATACTACTCTAATGTCTGTCTGTTAATTATGAAGCTACAGCCAGGAGCTAGTTAGCTTAGCTTAGTATAAAGATTGGAAACATGGGGAAACTGCTAGCCTGGCTCTGCCCATAATCTGCCCATTATGCCAGCACCTCTGAAGCTATGAACCCAGACTTTCCTTATTATTTTTTAATCCTACCAGTTGATGAAGTCAAAAATTAGTCTAGAATGAGTTTTAAACTGCTGTGTATTGAGCTAAAGAATTAGGATTAGGAGAAGAAAGGAGTAATATAACACAATATAACAAATTAAAATAATTGTTCTTCAAATTACCTTTTAAAAAGTGGGTTTAAAAAGCGTTTATGCTAGGCTAAGCTAACCTCCTGTGGCAGACATGAGAATGGTATCAATCATCTCATCTTAAGTCTCAGCATGAAAGTGAATAAGCAAATGTTGAACTATTCCTTTAAACCCTCACAACTTTCTCCTTATGTTCTCTCTCGTTCAAATGAACCTAATACCACCCACATTGATATGTTTGGTAGAAATGTTGTTTCTGTCGATGCTGACTGTTCTCTGTGCTGATGTAGAGTCGGGCAGACTTCCTGCAGGTGATGATTCAGAGCGAGATACCAGAGACAGACATAAAGAGTGAACATGAACAGCCGAGTAAAGGTACGTTTTCACCAAGGCGATAAGTCGAGGTAACACTTCATCAGCACTCTGTTCTCAGTTTACATTCAAATTGTTCTTCACCTTCATAAAGTGATTCCTCTTCACTAGACCACAAGATAACTGAAGATAGATGGTATTCCACACAAATTTGTTCCATGTTTATAACGCATGTGTTTTTTCCTTGTATTGTATAATGCCACCCTGATCATATGAGTTCTAGATGAGCGTCAGTGTTTTTTTCCCCCCCAAATATCCCTGTAGCTGAAATCAAATGGTTAAAAATAATTACACCACGATCTGCCAGTAGTTAGAGCTGAGGTCATGTTCTTATACTCCTGTCTCCTCAAATGTGCTGCTTAAATTCAACTCCAAGGTCCTTTTATTGGCATGACAGTTTGAGAAAAACAATATTGCCAAAGCATCAAAACACAATTTCCAAAAAATTCTAAATAAAAAATGCAACAAACAGCACAAATATCGCTTTTCTCTATTTTATGTCGTTGTTAACTGAAGATCTTACTGTTTTCGACAAACTTCAAATCTGATTTGAAGACGTCGCCTTCAGCTTTATTAGATTATGACGGGTATTTTTCACCGTTCTTACATTTTGTCGACCAAACGACTAATCAATTAATAGAGAAAATAATTGTCAGATTAAGTGATAATGAAAATAATTACAGCTCCATTTATCATTTTGATGATAATCTGTCAGATGAAATTTTCATGTCTAAACTATCTTCTAAACTGCTCTTCAGTTGAGTGAATAATAATCTACAAAAAAAGCCACTAATAACACCTGTAGTACAGGAGCTTTGAATAAGATTTAAAACATTGGTTTTCTATATTTTCATTTGTTCACCTTATTTTGTTGTAGGTTTGACTGATCATGAGATCCTCTCCCAGGCCTTCATCTTCATCTTCGGAGGCTATGAGACCACGAGTGTCACTCTCACTTACATCTTTTACAATCTGGCCACCAACCCAGAGGCGTTGGAGACCTTGCAGAAGGAAATTGACACCAGCCTCCCGAAAGATGTACAGTAATACATTCATTGTATATTATATCGCTTTATTTTAAACGTCCCTAATTTTTCATCTAATTTCCTAGAAAGTTTCCTGATTGTTTCTCAGTAGCTCAGTAGGTATTTAGCCGCTAATTACGAGGATATTTTATACACAGTTTGGTACTAATTATAATAATTATGAGGCAAATGTATATTAAGTTATTAAATACCCCCTCATTAGCTGTATTGGAGGTTTTAAGAAAAGACTTGGAATTTGTGCAGTAGCTAAGTGAAGAATAGTTCATCAACTGATGCCAAAATATCTGAGTTTCCCAAAAAGACAAACGAAAAGAATCTTCATTTTGACGCGTCATGACTTTGAGCTGCCATACATCATAGATCTGCTTTTGAATCTGTAAATATATTTTAATGACGTTGATGTTTCATAGTGGTTGAATGTTCACCAGTAGTTTTCAGCTGCATTAGAAATTCCTTAGTTTTGTGTTTTATGTTCATCAAATGAATAAAAGAGACGTATTTCTACCTAATTTCCACAAACTGGACATTTTAAAATAAAATGACTCGGTGTGGAACATTTTCTGTTTAACCAAGAATTAAGATTTTCCTGTTGAGCTTTCTAGGAAACTCTGATGGATGTTTATTAACTCTCTTCACTCACCTACTACATAAGTTCCTAATTTCTTTTCCCAAAAACTTGAATATAATGAGCAGGTACTTTGCCCATTTATAATTAGAAAACATACAAAATATCCTTGTAATTAATAAACTGCTCTCAAGAAAGTTTCTAGGAAGTTAGCTGGAAAATATGGGACCCGCAAATTAAGGCGTTACCTTTTGTTCCAAACTTTATCTGTTTATTTTTGTGTTTGATGTCTCCTTCACCTTCTTCACCTTTTCTAGGCTCCAGTTTCATACAAGGATCTGCTCGACCTGCAGTACCTGGACCAGGTTATTAATGAGTCACTGCGTTTGACCCCCACTGCACCTCGGCTTGAGAGGCTGTGCAAAAAAACTGTCCAGGTCCAGAACATCACCATTCCTGAAAGAACCCTGGTTGTGGTTCCTGTGAGCACATTACACAAGGACCCACGCTTTTGGAGCTCACCTGAGCTTTTCAGACCAGAGAGGTAAATGTGCTAAGCTTTTATTTTTCACATTAATGAATCCAGGAGAGAGAACCTTTTCTCCCGCCACCAGAAAATACAATTACTCAAATCTGGCATGTTGCTCTTGAATAGATTTTCAACAGCTGGAGTTGAACAGTTGTGACTTTAACTGGCCACTCAAAAGTTCATAAGTTCATTCTTGACCTTGGGAACAGGAGAGACGGCCCTTCAGCCAAATGTGCAAACTGATCAGGCAAAACATAACAGAACAGTGTTTATTAGACTTCTGCAGCTACACCAAGCCTCACAGTGAAGATCCACTAAACTGGTGGCTAGATATTGCAATACATAAAAAAAAAATTGTATTTTTAGTTAAAATTGCAATATTTTGCAGCCCTGTTGCTAGCACCTTTTTAAAACACAAAATTAAATAATTCTGCAGAGTATCATGAACATGCATTCTCTCTCAGTGGTGACTTAGACTTTGAGTTAATCTGGTGTGTGTGTGTGTGTGTGTGTGTGTGTGTGTGTGTGTGTGTGCTCGTGTGCTCGTGTGCTCGTGCAGGTTCAGTAAAAGCAGCGGGGAGGAGGTGAACCCGTACGTGTACATGCCGTTTGGCCTCGGTCCTCGTAACTGCATTGGGATGCGCTACGCTCTCCTCACCATGAAAATGGTCATTGTCCGTCTCCTGCAGCATTACACTCTGGAAACATGCAAAGACACCGAGGTAAGAATTAGAGCAACGCACGTATTCACATACAGTCATACTCCTCTGCTGTCATGTCCCTGATTTTACCTTCCTTTCTTCCTCTAGATTCCTCTAGAGTTTGACTGGAAGTTCCAGCCGATCAAACCGGTAAAACTCAAGTTTGTTCCCAGACAGCACTAGTCGTCTGAGAGGGAAGATCTCTGCGTACGTCTCGGCCTCTGAATTCCCATCAAACCCATTATTTTGTAGTTGTTGTTTGAATGTGTGGCGGCTGCTGACAGGATGCCATGTATACTTTTGTACTTCAGTGGCTAGTACTGCTTAAACTCATGTATCACTAATGCACAATCAGCACTTAATTTGATGAATTCAATGTATTTTATTCACTTTTCCACTTTTCCATGAATTGATATGTTTCATTGAATGTTCAATTTAACTGTGTCTTGATGTTTAAAAAGCACAAAAACCGTAACTTTTATCTTCTTATAGTACAGTACATGAATTTATATGCTTATTGCTCACCTCCAGTGTGTTTTCATATATGTAATGGACAATTCATTGTCCTGCACAGTACCTGCATAATATCCTACAGTCCTCCATCACAAGTGAAACATATTCCCAGGAAGCCTGTTTTTGTAAAGAGCACACTAGAGAATGTACAATAAATTTATCCAGATATCCATGTTGTTTTATCTCATTTTGCATCAGCTTTGACTTTCTTCCTTTTGTAAGGTTCTCACATCATGACAGGCACCACAGAAGTCATGTGTCAATGTAGAGGATTTTGACGCAAACATCTATCTATTCACATTTCACTGTATGAGCTTCATGATCTGACAAAAATTACAGCCAGATGAGATAATAATCAGTTTCAGAATGATCACTACACAAA
Organism: Seriola lalandi dorsalis; assembly: GCF_002814215.2. Lineage (NCBI taxonomy): Eukaryota > Metazoa > Chordata > Actinopteri > Carangiformes > Carangidae > Seriola > Seriola lalandi. The sequence continues at coordinate 1,442,439 of NW_019525499.1, forward strand.
ATGTCCCCTTTGAGACCTTCAGGTGGATTTAAAAAGCTGCCGGTCACTGACAATGACACAGATTTCCCTCACGTCTGTAGCTGTGTCGTTGATGGGTGTTTGTCTCCACCCAGTGGCCGATGCAGATTCACCAGAGACAGACATGATGAACTGTATTTTACTGGCTTGAGTAAGCTCTAACCAAATTTTCCTTAGTTTCCATATTAAAGTAGACTTTAACTAGAATAACCGATAAACAAACAGTAATGACACAGAATCAAAGTCACAGATTGTATACGCCTCTTTAATAACTTTCCGACAGGGTACAAATCTGTTTGGCTCCGTTGAAGTCTCTGTGAAAATTCACTCAAACAGTTGAAGTCAGTTTTTTTTTTTTTCTGGGGTTTGAATGACTGAGGTTTCCCAATTTACATTCATAGCTCACACATGTGGTGCAAATATCCATTTTCTCAAAGAACGATCGTTTCATTCCAAAACGAGACATTCATTAAAGAAGTTGTGATGATTAAATGGCTGTTAAGAAAAAAAAAGAGCAAGGATTGGTGTCGCTGCAGCGATCTTTGGCCTCAGTGATGGTGATTTGTGACGTTTAAAGTTGCGATTGGAACTTTTTCATCCTCAGCCTTTTGAAACGAAAGGCTACATATGTTGGTAAATCCAGGATCAGCTGGTGTGTTTTGGTGAGATATTCTGTACTTGTCAACAGACGATGGATAAACTATCTGAAGCTATGAAGGTTAAGGGGAAACCTCAGCGTCTGTGTGTTGAAGCACAGACAAGTAACAGTACAAATACCAGCCGGCAGAAGGCTGACAGCAGTAGAAGTGTGTGTGTCAGTCTGTGTCAGTGCATTAAAAATAAAGTTTTATGTTTTCTTACTCAGATTTACAAAAAAAGTAACATTTAAATTAAGTTCATAACACAGTTGTTGAGTTGAATCCTTTCACTCCATAGTCAGATAAGTATGCTGGTTTTGTGAGAAATGTCATTGTTTTACAGTGGGTCCTGCTTTAACACTGCTTCTGTCACGGCACCAAAATAATGTCACTGAAAATATCCGAAATTTAGGATCGAGAACAAAAAGGTTACACGTGTAGAGAAATCCCATCTCTTAAAGATGCAGCAGTGTTTTTGAAAAAAATACCTTGGAAACACCCGCTGCATTTGTGAAGATGGATCCCTTTTGCAGATTGTGTGTGTGTGTGTGTGTGTGTGTGTGCGTGTGTGTGTATGTGCGTGTGTGTGTGTGAGAGAGATATGGAAATGTATGTGGCCCAGTTGGCAGCTTGTTGTTGATACTAACTATTTATAATACGAGTGTGCACACACACTCACACATTCATGCACAGACAGGAAAACAAAGAGCAGCACAGGCTCACATATAAACATCCAGGTTGTAAACAAAAGCTCATTTTTTTCCTTTATCAAAGAGACGAGTATAAAACTGCACCGCCACAGTGCGTTCTTCAAAAGCTCTATGGAGTGACTACTGCATTAGAAAAAGCAACAACAATGCAAACATAAAATGTGGAATAAAAAAGTTTAAAGGATTATGTTACAAAGCCTTTTGGAGTCCTGAGTTTATCAAACATAAACAAAACAGACAAAAAGGCCAGAGTCCATATATCATAGAAATACAATAAAGGATTTTAAAAAACAAACAAACAAACAAACAAACAAACAAACATGTTTTCCTGCTTGTAGTCCAGTCCTCAGACTTCCAGCAAAACAAGTGAAATCAACTGAGAAATATGTTTTCAACACATCCATGGCTGTTGTTTGGGACAATACACATTATGCAGCATACGTGGTGTTGCTAACAGCATATATAGAGTTTTAAATGAGGTGCTCATCATTTGGAGAAGCAGCATCTTCCTGTAAAATTACGCTCAACAGTTGTTCAAGATGATTAAAATGATAGTACATTATAAGTTTAATCACTTTTTCCCCCCAAAATAAAATAAAAGTATAAATCTTTTGACATGAAACTTAAAATGTGCTTGTGATGCTCCAGATTAACACCGATGTGCTTCATCCCTAAGTAGACACAGATGTGAGGAGTCTGACTGTCGGGGGTGCACGGCTGATCACAGGTCAGTCAGAGCGGGTTAACATTTAAGACACACTCTTCCTCAGTTTCCCTTCCGTCACAGATGTTTGTGTTGATTACAAACCGACATGGAGTCCATCAACGTTTACTTGACTTGCTCAGGTGAAGACGAAACGTTTTGCTTTACGGTTACAAAGATGAACACACTGAGAACTGGGAGCAGTCCAGTACAACCACAGTCTTACTGGTGGCCACTGGGACACTTGTAGGTTAAGTACCTTGCTCAAAGGCACCTTGGCAGTTGCTACTAAGAAAGAATTCACTCTATTGTACGCTGGGATTTAAACCCAGAGCCTTCTTGGTAACAAAAAGTTTACACTGACCTCTAAGTCATTGCCTGCCCTGCAACCCAATTCTTAAATTTAAAAAATAACAAGATTATAATATCGGTGAAGAAATAGCTGCTGCCATTTTGTAATTATTACTTTACAGGCTGATACATTTTTAAAAATCTGCTTCATCCAGTTCAATTATATCATATCAGGTGTGGTTATTCCATGATGGACAGGTAGGATTTTAAGAGCTGCTACAGATACCTGACAAAAAGGGACAAAGAAGAAGCGAGGGACTTGGGAAGCAAAGATTACCTGGAACTGAACCCATCCGAGGTGCATTAGGGATCAGTTTATTTGTGTCTGTGTGGCGTTTGAGGAAAATCAGGCTGATTATAGTAACAAGATTGTAAAAGAAGAACAAAAGGCTGAGGTCCTGATGCACACACAGCATTTCGAGGCAAAGTGTTTCGAGTCCAAAATCCGCGTGCTGCTTTCAAAAGTTTACCAGCCAAATATTGAAAACATCTTAGCTCCAGCTGACTGCAGTGGAAACGTTTACCAGCCGCAGTCAAATTATACCGGCGATTAAAAACATGATAATGATCGAAGTTTATTCGGACCGCAGATAACTTAAGACTGTAATTAAACGCACATCACATATATTCGTGAAGATATTTAAAAAAAAAAAAAAAAAAAAAAAACATCAATGAAAAAAAAAAGTAACGTCTGCGCACCGACTCCACATTTTGATCTCAGTCTGAATTACAATGCATATGTGTGCTGATTTAGGTTATATAACTATTTTAAGGTAACAAGCATCTCCCCCTATAGTCATCTGGTGACCCCTGAAGGTGCCAGTATATTCATGATTGAACTTCTCCCTCTAGAGCTGTTGTTTAATTCCTGACAACCAGTTCTGTCACTTTTCATGTTAAGAACCGAGCTTGTCTGAAAATGTGCTGCGCTATTCCCATATTTAAACAGTTATTAAACAGCTATAAACGGCCTTCAATTTCTCTAGAAATATGAAGACATAAAGCTCTCAAAAGGAGTACTTCTCATCATGTGAGTCTTGATACTGTTTTTGAGAATTATTGTTCCATACAGACAATATTAAACATGTTTATGGCATGTTTGATTTGATTGACAGGTCTCTCTGCCGTTAAAATCAGCCGAGGTGGTGGCTTCTCGATCCATCCTAAATTAGCTCCACTTGGCTGATAAGAGTAAAGATTATTCACCTTCAAACAACTGAAAGACTAGTGATGAGTGGTAATGGACAAACCCACCCAACTCAGCAACACAGCCACAACCTTAGGAAAGTTTAGAAACCAGAGACATCAGTTGTCCACGTTTACCCTGATCTTTTAAAAATGGTCTCACTGAACATCGACTCTAAATCAAATCTAAATCAGGTCGTTACTGGTCTTGACTGGTCGCTCCTTTGGCACAGGCTTGTGGTTTTAAACTGAGCCGAACCTGCACTTCTTTCGCATCATCCCCTCGCTCTGGTTTCCACTACAACAAGGTGGAGATTAGCACAATCCACAATTATAACTGCTGCTAAAGTCTGAACGCGGCTGGTAAACGTTCCTAAATTATGAAACACTGTGGCACGAAAACAAACGGCTCTGCTTCCATTCTGCGTTGTGATTTGGCTGGTAAAATAATAAAAGAGACTAGAAGGGAGATAGTTTGGATTTTGGATGGGATGTTGTGATCCGTCAGCAATGTTCGCTGACGGAACATGCCTTTGTCAGCGGCGAGATCTCCTTCCCCCTGCGAGGAGAAACCTGGATCACTGCAGGGATTTGGCTGACATTCTTAACCAGAGCAGGTCGCAGTTCAGTCCCTTGCTCGAGGACAGTCTGACAGGACATTTGGCGGTAGCTGGACTCATCAGCTGCTGCAGCTATTCTGTTTCCTGACCGCAGGTCCAGCCATAAGTTTCCCAGCAGACTTTGCACCTTCTACCGCCGGGGCTGGTGGCGGGAATGACGAGGCAAGGAGGAGGGGCTGGAAGAGGATGAGGGCGAGCAGGGCGACATGGAGGCCAGGGAGGCTGTGGCGGCGGCGTCCTCGGCCTCCTCCAGCTCCCCTCCTCCGTGGAGCTCCTGGCTGACGCTGGACTGTAAGGCAGCCGGGGTCAGCCACTCTTTGGGCAGGCAGCTCTGGAGGAATGGCACGCAGGAGCTGAAGTAGGCCAGGCGGTTGACCCAGCGAGGGATCTCCCTGCCGCACAGGATCTGAGGAGGGAGAAAGAGGGAAAGCATTTTGAAGAGGTCACTTTGGATGCTGGAAATTTGTATTGGCCTTTTTTTTTCCCCATCAGATTAACTGAAAACACAAAATAAAACACCAACAATTCCCCAAGCTTGAAGGCAGTATTTTTTCCTCCTAACAGTTCATTCTTATAATTAATGTTAATTTCAATGTGAATTCCATGAAAATCTTCTGTTTCCTTTGCTCACTAAAACCAAAATGCTTCCAGGATCTACAAATACTTCGTACTTCTCCCTGGTTTGTTAATGTCAGAAGAAATCTGAGAGGGAAATCAGAGTCTTTTCCAAGTTTAGCTGAGGTTGCTGTGGAAGAAAAAAAATCTGAAACAATGGACGCGTAACTTGAAAATGCATCCTGCTATTCTCTTGTGAAGTGAAAAACTTCTGACATTTCAAGGAAATTCTGTTATATTTCCTGACTTTCTGCGTCCTTAAAAAAACAAACAAAAAAAGAAAAATCCCAAGACACCGTGGCAACCGAGCGAAATGCCATAACATGCCTCTATTATAGCAATTCATCCATGTACTGTAACTAACCAACTGCTCGTACATGGGCTGGAGGCTTGGATTGGATTTCTCTCTCACCTCCTTCCCATAACAGACTAACACTGTTAATGTGAGGGCTTATTATCATCACTTAGCTCTGTCAGCGCCATTACGACTTTCTGAGACAAGAAACTCAGTGTTTCCCAGTCAAAGGGCTTAAGTGTACTTATATCACACACTACCAAAGCTGCTGTTATTTTAAGATGGGTGTGAGAAAGAGACAGTGGAATTGCTTTTAACCACAAAAATGTCTTGCAAAGCAGTTGATTTTGCATGTCGTGTCACGTCATATGCAGCCAACAGATGATACTAAATTGTATCCAATGTTTATATCAGAGATGCGTTTGCTGTGACAAGAAGAAATCGGTGAGAATGCTCTGTATCGTGACTACACAGATGACCTCACAGATGAGCACAGCCTCCACTACAAGGAGGAAGTCTAAATCCACCACATAGAGCTCTAGTTAATCCATAAATAAATAAAAAAAATCACCTGGTGTGGTGTTTGGTGAAATAAAAATAAGCTTCAGTTGCAGAATTCACACGGTGGTGAGGCTATTTTGAAAATACCCCTTTACACTCACAAAACAAGCTTTCACATCACCAACATGAGCTGTTCATGGCAGATCAGCCAGCTTTTTATAGGAGACACCCGAATATGACTCTGGATAAAAATAACCAGTACTAGGAGGCAAGAGAAGATAAAGAGAGGAGGCGAGAAAAAGATAACACAAGAGAAAAAACGAGGCATAAAGATCTTTTTAAACCCTTCCTCCATGCAGACCTCCTTAAACCGGCATTCATTCTTTTTTTTTTGGCCACTTGGGGGCAGTGCAATGAGATGCAACACATATGACACTAAAGCATTACTGGCAATGTTATTATGTTATGGGGATAAATGTTGTTCTATTTTGTGTTACTATTTGTATTCAAAAGTTTGGTCACCCCTGCTCAAATGACATATTTTGAAGAAGACGTGAAAACAACCCCTGCAGCAAACAGCTAAAAATATGCTCCTTCGAATGTTAATGCAACTGTTACTTTCTATTTGATGAACTTAAAAAAAATAGAGACTGTCAACTGTTAAGCATGTGGGTGGAAATATTCTGCTTTGAGGTTGCGTGTCAGCCAGCGGCTCAGCAAAAACATTAACCAGAAAAAAAATGGATTCTTCTAAATATCAGAGAGATCCTGAAGAAGCTGTGTGAATGTAAGGCAGCCTGAAAGTGATCAGCAGCAAGACAGGGTGAAAAAGTCAAGAACAGGAAAGCTTGAATAAAAACTAACAATCCATTAACATGTGACGAAAGGTTCATTTCTGAACATATGTTTCTGCAGGGGTTGTACTTACTTCTTTTCACCTCGAAAATAAAAAGAAGATAAAAAAGAAAAGAAAATCATCAAAATTAAATGTGTTTTGCCCAAATAACTGAAATGTTTCTCTTGTATTTTTCTTTTACATCTTGTCTTAATGCCTTTGATATTTTATGTAAAGTATTTTGAATTGCCAGGTTGTTGAAACGTGCAAATAAAACTCGCCTTGCAGATACAGTGAACATGTTGGAACGCGGTGGCTTTTCTTCCCCTTCACATCCAGCAGATACAGAGCAACTTTAGCCTTAACTTGAATTAGCTTTCGTTTTCTATTCATGTTTCTTTCCATCTGATAAATGATGAGTCCAATATTCATTCTCCTCTTAACTCTGTTCTCCTGAGAGAAATATTTATCTCTGTAGCTGCTCCACTATGTTCACCAGTGGGTCGCTAACCTCGTCCATTTGCAGTTTATTGCTGATCATGTAGTGAACAATGGGGTTCTGAGAGCAGTGAGAGTGAATCAAAAGGTTATGGGCTATAAAACCAAAAAAAGCTATGAGCTCAAGCGTGTTAAAACGCTCTGTAGAGCTGAGGGGAAATGTAGAGTCGGGTGATAATTCTCTTCTTTCACATTTTTTCCTAGTTTTTTGATCCATTTTAATGTAAAAATATTGATTGCAGCACTTAAAAAACTTAATAGCTAATGACATCACAGCAAAATATCAGCATCAAACAAAACTTGATGCTATTTAAATATGACAAAACAAAAACCGTAACAGTAGTGGATCGATTTTCTTTTGCTGATTTTCTCAAATTTGATTAAATTTTATAATATATCTGGAAGCCCACTTCATGTCCGATTACTGCAACTTACTTTTACAAACCACAAAGATGTTCTTTCTTTCTTACAATCGTTTGTTTAAACTGAGAATAATTTTTTGGACTTTTGGGACCTTTTAAGACTGTGCAGTGACATCGCTCTTGATGCTTGATCTTTCAAAGCTGCAATGACCATCTACGTGTCCAATCGTTTTCGCCTCTTTCTCTCTTTAAGTCAACCTCCCATATTAATGAGGTTACAGTAAACATGAGAATCAAATCCTGAGGGCAGAGCTGCCTCCCTCTGGTGTGCTGTGTGTGTCTCTATATTCCTCTGTGTATTGCATTGATGTGATGCATGTTTTTGTCCATGTATGTGTGAATATCACAATTTTAAACTGCGCATTTCCCCTTCGAGAGTATCCTCACATGTGGTATATACTGTACATCTGTGTGTGTGTGTGTGTGTATTAGAAGTGTGTATGTTTTCCAGCTGGCTCTGCATGTCTGGGCTTGTATCAGTGTGTCCTAATCCCCATCTCAGTGCTAGATGCTAACTGTAAGACTCCCTGCTCATTAGTCACACCAGGATAAGCCGATTGAAAGTACTCTCTCTCTCTCTCTCCTCACTCACACACACACACACACACACACACACACACACACAGAGAGCTAGTTCATGCAGTCACACTCAGAACAGGGGAGACTAAACCAAGATGTAGTGAGGGTTCCACTTTAATAGAATTTAACTGAGCATGACGGGGGGGGGTTTCTGGACCTACACCTACCTCTGAGAGTGCTGAGGAGAAGTGGTTGCAGTTCTTGTGCATGAGGTGGTAGGCGTTGCCTTTGTACTCCTTCCCCATTTCCTCCACGATCCGTTCCACATCCTCCTCTGTGAAGTCCGTGCTGCCCAGGACTATGGCTTCTCTACAGAGACGAGCGGGAAAAGGGTGTGGAGGCAGGTGTTACTTCATTTTATTACTTACTGATGACACATCAAGAATGACTTCAGGACATTTTGTTTCAACCTCTTTTTGCACAACCAACGAGTTTCATGGAAGAACGACTCTTACAAACGGATTGGTTCTCATGTGGGATGTTTGAGAATTATTCACTAATTTTCTCGTACTTAACAAAACTGATGAGTAATCCAGACATTGTCATACAGGTCATTTAAACAGGGGGACGGTAGTGAAAGGGTGTATGGAAGTGCTGGAATAAATAATGTGAATGTTGAAAGTTTTGTTGAAAATGTAGCTGTTTATAAATTTCTACTCCTTTCCCAGCTGCACTGTGAGTCTCCGGTTCATCTATCTGTGACTGTGAGTCCGACAAGTGTCTGAATTGAGGTTAAAATATCATTACTTGTCATGTAATAACATCCTGAATAAATATTATCATATATATTATTATATAATAAGTTAAAATGTAATTACCAGATCTTTTTAATAAGCAGCTTTTCACCTGGATTTACCTGCTTAGTGTCTTTCAGGTTTAAAGGAAATAATATCTTGATCCAATGTTTTACACTGGTATCAGAACAACATGATGGATTTCAGCCTGGGTGAGAGAACTGGATTCGTTTGGCAGCGAGACACTGCCCTGGATGATATGTCGGCATTTGTCCCAGATGATCCATACTTATGGTCTAGTGGCCTGCATGGAGACAGAAAGTGTGTGTATGTGTGTGTGTGTGTGTGTGTGTGTGTGTGTGTGTGTGTGTCAGGCAGAGTGTGTCTAAAGCCACAGGGCAGATCAACTAGAGCAGAAGTAATACAGCAGCACAGTTGCTCTGAGTAGCGAGACACACAGACAGACACACACACACACACACACACACACACACACACACACACACACACACACACACACACAACCTCGGATGATTCTGGGAATCCAAAAACGTATTGAGCTGACTGGGAACCTCCTGTCTCTCCACCGCAACAGACTTGAATTCATCTGCAGTAAAAATCTGACAAAATGGCCCTGAACTAGACTCTTGTGAGAGGAGTGTCACATTTAAAAGCACCTTCATTTCTGTAGTTGACCTCGATTAACTTATTTCCTGCTCAACGCCCTTTTTTTTTGTTCTTTTCACAAAATGAATTGGCAACTTTTTTGATAATCGGAGAATTGTTTTAGTCATTTTCTAAGACATATTTATTGTTTCCAGCTTCTCAGATGTGATTATCTGATGCTTTTCATTGTTGTACATGATATTAAACTCAATATCTTTGGCTTCTTGACTGTTGACAAACAAAACACGACATCTGAAGATGTTCCCTTGGTCTCTGGGAAATTACAAACACAATTTTCTTATGTTTTAAACACAAAACAAATGACCAATTATATCATGAAAATAATCATCAGATTCATAGATAATGAAAATAACCGTTAATATAAGCCACAAGCCGTTAAAATCACCACAGAGCTGCCTCATGTTTCCCTCTTTTCCTGCTCCCAGTTACAAGATAAAATTCCACCTTTGTTCTGCTCAGTCTCTTCTGTTTTCTCTCACTGTTTCTGTTCAGCTGCCACAAACCATGAGCAAATCGAGTGTGAAATCCAAAAAATGTTTGTCACATGCTGTTCTCTCTGTGTTCCCCACTCATGCATTTTTGTTTTATCTCTCCTTCCTGTAGCAGCAATAACCAGCAGTAGCCCTCATTACAAGAAGATACCAGCTCACTGACTGACTGGTTGACTGGACACACAGAAAAGGCCGGGACTGTCTGGCTGACTGTTGGACAATGATCATTTGACGGATCGGTCCTGTTTAATTCAGTGGGGAACTCCTGACTCAAACACTAATAAAAACTGATGGTGACTGCGTCAAAGTCTTCATCAAATGTTGATGTTGAATTAATCTACAGACGGGATGATTTACCTGTCAGAGTGAATCTATCAGTTCATTACTGACTAGATTACTCAGTACGTTTACCTGCATTAAGTTACTATGACAAACCAGGTCGTACAGGTAATCAGAGAACACTATTAAAAGCACTGTAGTAACCTTTTTACTGTAAGTCCATGATACCTGCAGCAGGTCAGTAATGTTATTTCTTTCTTATATTAAATGTATTAGTGACACAACACATGCTGCTTCCTGCATTTTATTTTTATTTTATATGTCATGTTTTCGGTTGTGTGTGTGTGTGTGTGTGTGTGTGTGTGTGTGTGTGTGTGTGTGTGTGTGTTGGAGAAGAGAGGACAGATAGATGTTCACTCTCTCATGCACATGTGAAAAAAAAAAACCCCATAAGAAACTGGTTCATGCAAACACAAACTAAGACATCGGTGTTCTACAGCAGAAATGATCTGATCTTCTGCGCTCATTAAGGAAAACAGGGTTTCGTGTTTTGATGATGGTAACAAAACAACCTCAGCGGAGAAGGCAGTACGGCAGTTACTTAAGTGCATGTCAGGACACGGACTGACGAGTTCAGTGGTGGACTGAATGACAGACTCTCTTGCACACTCACTGACTGCTGAGCCAAGTACCTGACAAACTCACTTGTAAACTGTGACTTAGACTGTGTCAGCATTAACCTGTCTAAACCTTAAAACACCTCTGACGACAGCGAAACGCCTGGACAACACAGAAGCGGTTAAATCTCTTCTTCTCCGCCCCCAACAACAACAACCCTCCACATCAGAGAACACATGTATAATAACACTTAATATCCCATACTTACTTAAACTTAAAGGTCTCGCCGAGTTCGGTTGCATCACCTGGTGTAATCTCAAAGATCCCTGAGAATGGGTACGGGTGTCCGCCATAGGCAAACTCTAAACACACACAACATGAAAACGCACATCTGAGTACATGTTATTTTTATACAAAAAGTCTTGTCTTTGACAAATATCTAAGTTTCAACCAGACATGCTTGGAAGAGAACACAGTGATGTATGTTTTATATCCGGGATCCATTCTGAACCCCCATCCTCAGGCAGCTGACCTGATATGTGCGGTGTCCTGTGTCTGGGTAATCTTACCTCTTCCATAGATCTCAATCCCTGAGTGAAACACCCCGATGCCCAGAGAGCTGGTGAACTCATTGATCCAGTACTGAAGACAGAAAGAGACAGAAACGGACACAGAATGAGAAGAAGACAAAGAACGAAAAGTAAAACATGTCTTTGTATAAATTCAGATCTGCATCTGCAGCTTTGCCTGTTTCAACCAACACAGACGAGACATTTTGAATGTCAACATATAAGATGATATATAACTTATTCCTGCATAACTGTTTCTGTACTGTGAACGAAATGTAGAGTGTTATATGTATAAACTACATACTTACAGATTTAACATTGTGAAACAGACTAGTCAGTTCTCTCTGTTGACAAACTGCCATTTCTTATTATTAACTTTGGGCTGCAAGTATCCATTATAGTCTTTATTGATGAATCTACCGATTATTTCTTGGATCAACGAAGCTTCAAAGAAATTGTCAAAAAAACCCAATAAGAACTTTGCAGAGCTGAACATGACGTCTTCAAATGTCTTGTTCTGTTTGACCAAAAGTCCAAATACGCAAAAACATTTAGCTAACAAAGATATACAGCAAAGAAAAGCAGGAAAATCCTTTCACTTGAAAAGCTGGAATCAGAGAATATTTGGCACTGATTCACTATTTTTGCTTGAAACAATTCATTATTAAAAGAGTTGCAGGTTATTTTTATATCTATTGTTTAATCAACAAATCATCTCAGCTCTCATTTGTTGCTGGATTCAAATATTTCACAGAGCGATTCTCTATACACTGAACAGTGGAAGATTACAGAATTTTAAACACAGCTCAAGCATTTTTATACACAATCAAGAAGGATAGAAACCGACTCTTAAGCAGTTCACATCACAAATAAAATTTAAATTATTTTGTATGTAACTCTTGCAAACAAGTAGCTCACTGCGATTGGTGTAATCACAGATGGTCGCTCAAGAGGCAACATCCCTGTTCGGATCACACTTTAAATCCCATGATGGCTTGCAGTGCCAAAACTGGCTGCGAGTGTTCCAAGCAAACTTTATTACTGAATGAGTCGCTGTTGTATCGCACTTTGATGTTTTCATTGTCATTTACTAAAAAACTTCATAATTCAGCAGAGCGGAGCCACAAAAATGGAAAAATTCACACATGATGCATCGGAAGGAGAAGAAGCCAGCAAAAGCGAATTAACCTTAACTGCCTATTGTTCAGTGACAGCCACGGTCTTCTTGACACTCGACCATGATTGCAGCTGGCTGAAAATGTTTACACAAGATCTCTTACACACACACACACACACACACACACACACACACACACAATAAGATAAGCCCACATACAAACACAAGAAAGGGCACACAGAATCAATAACTGCAGCAGCACTGATCTCTGACATGTCCGTCCATCTTTTCAGCAGAGTGTCTGCTGAACATCCTGTGACTACAAGGTGATTGGGCAGACTGTTGCTAGGCAGAGTTCGTTTGTGTGAAAAAGATCTTTTATAACAGAGGATGGAGGAGAAGAACATGGTACAGAGCTTGATTTGACATTTTAAGATGCTGAATAATGACTCTAAATAATAAAAGTATATCTATAATATATTTGCTTACATCTTCAGTACAGTTACCAAAATCACTCATTCAAACAGTATATAATGTGGATTCATACACAAGCTGCACACAGCTTCGGATAATTCAATTTAGGAATCTTAATGCTCCATGTTGGGAATGAGTACGATGTTTACCTTGTCTTCATTTTGAATGTTAGCCTGCTAACATTTGATAATTAGCACTAAACAAAGTATCTCTGAGGCTGCGGATAATCTAATATTGCACGTATTTAGTCATAACCCAAAAGTATTGGTAAAATTAAACCAAAATTTTGACCTTTTGACCTCAAGCTAGATAAAAAATGATTCATCCTGTGGGAACCATAAAAAAAATCTGTTAAAATTTCATGGGAATCCATCTAGTAAATGTTGAGATATTTAAGTCAGGATCAAAGCAGTGGACCTAGTGTCCACCGTTGCCACCAGTTACCAAAGATGAACTATTTACAATGATATAAAACAGAGGAAAGTAGCAAATTATCACATTTGAGAAGCTGGAACCAGCAAGTAGACCTTAAATGATTAATTGGTCCATCAATTCCAAATAATTGGAAAAGCATGCTGAATTAGCTCTTTGCAGTTCCTGTTTGTAAAGTACTCATGGATGTAGAGACATACTGTACATCACTGGATCATTTTGATACTGAAGAAAACAAAGTGGTGATTCTCAGACAAGGAGTTTTAAGGATCGTTTTTTTTGTAAGGATTCTGAGTGGATTTATGGATGTTTTATGCAATGAAATCAGACATAACAACATCCCCGGAAAGTGTATGTCACTGAAGTGTGTGCATCATGTTCCTATGTTCAGATTTGACTCCAAGACAATAAGACATTTGACAACATCTAGTTGGGCATTAGGAAATTGTGATGGCATTTTTCACTAATTTATAACATTCTAGTGACCAAAGCAATAAATAAATAAAATTATCAGCAGATTAATGAATAATAAAAAATAATTAGATATTTTTGGTTTGAAAATGACTTTAATGATTATCAAATTTATTGGCATTTAATCTTCAACTGATCGATTCATCAGTTAATTGACTAATCTTTTCAGCAACAGTGAAGTATTAGTAGTGACGGGTCAATCACATTTTCATGCCACTCAGCCTCTGCACGCCAGAATATGATTTTGATCAGGTCATTTAAATACAAAGCTGATCAGGTGGCGTGGTTATCATGCACCGTGCACATTCAGACTGTTCTTGATATTCAAACACCATTTACATTTACAATGCAAAACATATTTAGCAGCCTGATAACAACAGAAAGCTATTTTAAAAACTATTCTCATAGTTCCTTTCTACTGTTAGTTCCTTTCTCCTGTTATGCAAAAACAGTATGTAACACAACTAGTGGCGGCAGAGCCGGCAGTGTTCACCACGTATCTGCATTGCACTGCAGTGTTCCCTCTGCACAGCATAACAGTTAAAACACAAGCTGCGGTGATAAAAGTAATGTGGACACTGTTCTGGCCTCTGGCTGTTTGGATTACATTTGACACAGAGCAGGAATGATGAGTGAGTTAAGGAAGGAAATGTTTTTTTCCTCAGCATTTTTTTCATTTCAGTAACATTGTTCAGGGTGCTGTGACTTTACAGCTCTTGTCTGCTTGTTGTAGATAATACTAAACTGGTAGGTATCCAACTTAATGTTGTAGTGACTGTAAGTAATGCTGGACAGAAGTGTCACCTCTCTGACCTCTGCAGAAACATGAGATGCAATCCAGGAGGAGCAGTAAAGGGAGCTGACTGTATGAATACATTTCTACCAACAATCACAACAAAAGGGAGGTCGCTGTGATGGATTATTGATTTCAATTAAATTTTGAGTCCCTCAAAGTTGTATATGAACAAATAAAAGCTAAGGGAAGACAATCATAAATCTAAAAAAAATGATTTTCACATGCTGCTATTTCCCCCCTCTGTCCACACCTGACAACAGAACTTCTTTTGTATAAATAAAGCAAACGTCTCATAAAATGCCTTGAACAACCTGGAAATTTCTTCTTCAGTGGTGACCTCAGGCTGCACTTGTGGGTATGACTGAAACATCCAACCAATAAAGTTATCAAACATTTTTTCCCAATCCCCAGTGATCTGTTTCAACAGAAAATACATTAAGGAAGTAACAATGCTGTTTCATGAGAACTTCAAAGGAAGGGTGAGCTTGTGTGACTATGTTGCATCATAAAACACACTTTACAAACTCGCCTCACTTCATGTGGCCATTTTTGTCTCAATACACTGTACAGTTGTTATTTACGTTGGTGTATACTGTACATTATGCATTTTACTTTAGGTTTTTATTCGTATTATATGTTTATACTGTATGTAGTACCCTTGGTTTACACCAGGAACATAACCCTACACTGAACACTTCTGATCAGTCAGCCAAACAATTAAATATAGTTTGAAATTAAAGTAGGTAAATGTTAAAATAATAAATTCTGATCCTCTTCAGTGGGGTAAGGGATAAAAAAGATGAACACAGATTTTATTTCCTGGATAATTGCATTTCTGTTCCTGGTACTGTAAAATACTCAGACACAGGGTTAAAAAAAGAGTGATGACTAATTCAGATTCAGATGTAATTTCCAAGTAATTTAGAATAAATTTTAATAAATGTAGAGGATTCTCTACCATCAGAGACAAAATAAGACTGCTGAGCCAACATGGTTTTCTTGCACAACATTTCAGCCCAATGTCTCACACTGCAGAGTGTGTCTGTTTCCTGACCTACATTAGGTTGATATGTTGCTTAAAAAATGCTCCTGCAAGAGTCAGTGAGTGGCCTTTTTTTTAAGACAAGGAAAAACACCTTTCACATCCACTTATTTGGACTTCAAAAATCTTTTCCATAGTTTTACAATGTCCAACATCAACCCCAAAGCAACTACCATAATTTCTTGCATTAACCGATCTCATTTTAAGCACTTAAGCACTTAGCACCAGGAATAACAGCCAGCTGTGTTTTATATCAGCTTTTTTTAAGTTTATGTTAAGTGAGTAACTGTAGGAAAAATCTGATTGCTTCCCTGTCTGTTCACAGGAATAACACAGGAAAGCCAGTTCATTACAGTACTGCCCCCACCCCCAGTGGTGAAATAAGACTTTTATCTTGGCCGTCATTACTTCAAAGCTCGTCAAAACCTGCCTCCTCCACAGCACGGAGGTTGTGTGTGTTTATGAATGAATTAAAGACAGACAAGTGGAGGGAGGGAAAGACAAAGAGATAAACTAGGTGCTGCAGTTAAATGTCTTTATATTTAATCATCTCACTCCAAGCTGCGTTTCTCTGCTTTAATTTTTCTCCGGAAAGGATTATCATCTCCGACAGTTTTAAGCAGAACGATTAGCAGGGAGATGTAGAGAAATGTCTTTAGCATGTGCATCGCTACTGTAACGGAAACACGTTGACTGAAACCAAACTGAAAAAACTCAAATTGAGGGAAGGAAACTGCTGACAGCCACAAGCCAAAAGCTGGTAAATCCTGTGCCTGCAATGAATAGTCTCTTCTAAAGTCTGTTCAAAGCTTGTAAAGCAAAGAGTTCATTTCAGACACTGCACTACAGAAGTTTGATTCATGTTTTAATGAAGTTAAAATGTCCTGACGGCTGATTTACAGTCATGGACTAAAAGAGTGGAAATAATATAGAAGTTGGTGAAGTGAGTTATTGGTTATATTGAGGAGCCGTTGTTCCAGAAACAAAATTCCTGTTTATTTTTGGCAAAGACAGTGTAAGATGCACTGGTAAGCATCATCCCTGTAACATTCTCACAGTCCGGGTGAGGTGAAGAGGATGAGCTTTGCACAACTTTTCAAGTCTGGTTATGTTTTGGATCAAATTCACAACTATAGAGAAATATTTTTGGAAGCAAGGAGTGCATGTGACTATCCTGGTTATGATCAGGTTTTTGAAAATATCACATTAACCGTTGTGCACGTGAATATCATATCCTTATTTTCAGAGAGGATACTGTTGCATGTAGGGCTGCATCTAACCATTATTTTTATCATCAATTAATCAGCTGATTATTTCTTTGATTAATCAATTAATTGTTTTGTCTTTTAAATGTCAGAAAATAGTGAAAGCTTCCTGTTGCATTCGCTTAATGTAACATCTGAACAGGCTGAAGTAAAAAAATATTCAATAAGTTACAAAGAAAAGCATAAAATCCATCAATTAATCAACTAACTGCTGCAGCTCTAGTGGCATGTAAACACAAGATTCACGTGTTGATACAGAACATAGTGGCTGAGATGGGAGAAATCAAGCGCACAGATATTTAGAACCCTGAATAGTATCATGTATATGGGACATAAATAACCAGGGTTCTCATGTTCCATGTAAACATCACACCCAGAATAAGATCCAAACTAGGTTAAAGGTCAAAACTAGTGCTCAATAACATTCACTGAATTGTAAATCGACAGAAATATAATCATCAACTATTCCGATGACAGAAAACCAGGAGACTTAAAATTATTTATTAAGGACAACAAGTCATTGAAATTTAGATCCAATTTTTCCCAGTCTCTTTCGGCAATATAACACTAACTCAGAGCAATATAAATAATCAGTTAATGTCACCTGGACCTAAAAAATCTGGCAGAGTTGACATCTAATTTAAAAAATAATTGCTCATTGTGAGCATGTTAATTTCTACAGCAATGAAGAAATAATATTAAGAACTTTGTCTATGAACTTTAATACATTCTGGGTCTTTTTAGGGAACAGAAAACAGCTTTTTCAGACTTTTTAAGACAGACACCCTGCATATACTGTGTTGTTGCCAAACCCAAACCTATGGTACTGTTTGAGTTTCTAGATGACTTCTGTGTTTCTGTATTGTGCAAGATTTTTGACATTAGACACGCAATGGCTCCGACGATTTCGCTACAATACACTACACAGCTAGCACTGCTTCATTGGTCATTCTTAACTAACTTTCGTCTTGGCACACGTTACCTTGGTAC
>NW_019525499.1:1460393-1498389 GCF_002814215.2 Seriola lalandi dorsalis
TACAAAGAAAAGCATAAAATCCATCAATTAATCAACTAACTGCTGCAGCTCTAGTGGCATGTAAACACAAGATTCACGTGTTGATACAGAACATAGTGGCTGAGATGGGAGAAATCAAGCGCACAGATATTTAGAACCCTGAATAGTATCATGTATATGGGACATAAATAACCAGGGTTCTCATGTTCCATGTAAACATCACACCCAGAATAAGATCCAAACTAGGTTAAAGGTCAAAACTAGTGCTCAATAACATTCACTGAATTGTAAATCGACAGAAATATAATCATCAACTATTCCGATGACAGAAAACCAGGAGACTTAAAATTATTTATTAAGGACAACAAGTCATTGAAATTTAGATCCAATTTTTCCCAGTCTCTTTCGGCAATATAACACTAACTCAGAGCAATATAAATAATCAGTTAATGTCACCTGGACCTAAAAAATCTGGCAGAGTTGACATCTAATTTAAAAAATAATTGCTCATTGTGAGTTTATAAGCTCCCAAGTTACTTTGGCACGCAGTAATAATAATTACTGCCCACTGTCACAACAGCCTCACTCAGTGTCTGCAACAACATACAAAAAAAATTTAGAGCTCATGTTAATTTCTACAGCAATGAAGAAATAATATTAAGAACTTTGTCTATGAACTTTAATACATTCTGGGTCTTTTTAGGGAACAGAAAACAGCTTTTTCAGACTTTTTAAGACAGACACCCTGCATATACTGTGTTGTTGCCAAACCCAAACCTATGGTACTGTTTGAGTTTCTAGATGACTTCTGTGTTTCTGTATTGTGCAAGATTTTTGACATTAGACACGCAATGGCTCCGACGATTTCGCTACAATACACTACACAGCTAGCACTGCTTCATTGGTCATTCTTAACTAACTTTCGTCTTGGCACACGTTACCTTGGTACAAAAGAAAGAACTGGGCTCATGGATGCTGCATGTCCCTAACGGACCCAGGGCATCCGCCACAACAAAACTCCCCACCAACACAGAGTAACACAAGCTGCTCTGCTGACTATCGGGCTACACGCTGTTGAACCTAAAGTCTTAGCACATACTCTCACAGATACAGTGGTGCACCACGGTGCTGGCTGGCCGGCTGACAGGTGGTGTGCAGATAATGCTGTCTCATTAGAGCAGCGTACTAAAGCACTCAGAGCTGGTCAGGAAATCCACTTAGCAGAGATGGGAGTGGGACAGCGGGGAGGACCTGACAGAATAGGCATTGTAAGGGGGGGGGGGGGGGGGGGGGTGTCTGTACTCATGTCTGCATAGATATTCCTGAAAGTCACGTGATGTTATTGATTCTCAAATGGAAAGAAGAAAAAGTCGTTTCATCAGTATTTTTGAGTAAATGTTCAGGGTCTTGCTCAGAAGTAGAATCACACCCTCACAAAACCTGTCTCTTATACACATCTATGTTATTGATTCTCAAATGGAAAGAAGAAAAAGTCGTTTCATCAGTATTTTTGAGTAAATGTTCAGGGTCTTGCTCAGAAGTAGAATCACACCCTCACAAAACTGCCCCTCGGCCCACAGCCAGGCTGCCCTTCAGTTAGCCCTCGCTGCCACTGTTCATTAGATGGTGTGAACATCTGAGATGGGAGTGGGGATCCTGCAGTGTGCCGCCACCGTCCTGACCTCAGCAATTATCTGATCTTTACAGTTTCCTGACTTCCTTGTAGGTACAGACAGCCAGTCACCTAAACAGTCACCCAGCTGGTCAGTATACCATTAAATCAGGCTCTGTTCAGACCATTAAACAGCGCTGCATCATAAAACAGACGTTCAGATTTTGGGCTGTTAAAAAGACTTTTGAAGATGTATGCCTGAGCTTAAACCTGTATCTACCTACATACCTGTTTTTTTGACCACTTGTGAGAAACAACAATGACACAATTTGTCAATATTGACAAAAGGTGATATGGATAAACTTGTTAGCAAACTGTCACTTATTTACACACCCAGCAGTCACAGAGAAACTCAAACTTTCATTTGGTGTCATGCTTTTGGCCACCTAAATAATATAAGTCCAGTAACTACTCTCTTTTAGCTTTGTTTTTGGTCTCTACCAACTCCAGAGAAAAACATCTGGCTCTTTAGCTGCTAAATGCGCCACTGTGTTCACAGCTGGCCGCGAACTGTGTCTGTCTGCTGTTTGCTGCTGGGCAGGTATTGTACAGTCGCTTTACAGAGCTTTTCTTTTTTAACAGGGAAAACAGCTTCAGCTAAAAACGATGTTAGGAAAACTGCTAACAGTTAAGCAGCAGGGCAGACACTAAACACTAAGCTGAAGGTCACTAATGCTGTGTTAACCTGATTGTGAAAGTTTTCAAATTAATTATATAATAGCTACTTTAAGATATTAACAAGAAGAACTTCTGCTATCCCCTGATACATTATGGACTAAATTAATTGACTCAGCCCTAATTTTTAGTTATAAAACAGCATAGCAGTCTCTTTATGTCTGAAAAGGCTTTTAAGTTGCAGGTGTATTATTGAACACAATAATCTCATGACATGTCTTGTTTTGTTTGACCAATGGTCAAAGGTCTTTTGTTTAAAAAATGAAAAATCAATATAAAAGTCTTTGCCAATTAATTTTCTTTCAGTTAAGTAATTGACTTGTTGTTGCAGCTCTAACGGAATAGTTTAACATTTTGGGAAATATGGTTGTTCGCTTTTTAGCTTAGAGTTACATGAGAAGATTGACACCACTGTTAATGCACCAAGTATGAAGCTATAGCCAGGAGATGATTAGCTTAGCTTAGCATAATGACTGGAGGTAGGTGGAAACAGCTAGCATGGTTCTCACCAACATTCAAAAATATGAAACTTAGTTGTTAAAACGTTGTATCTCATTATTTTAATCTGTACAAAAACAGAAATTGCTAAATATTTTGATACATACTTATTAATGTACAGACATGACACGAGGGTGGCGTCAAGTTTCTCACCTAAATCTCTGCAAGAAAATTGTCGCACTGCTCCTTTCTTGACCCTTGATTGACTCTTGTCAATCGAGAGTTAGATAGCATCAATCAGCCTACCAGCCTGCAAACGTTGAGTCAGTCAACAGACTGTTAGTCAGCCACAAAGTGACTCAACTACTCACTAAGAAAATTAGTCATGCACCACTCACTGGAACTGATCTGTATGTCGTTAAACGTTAAAATGAAAAAAGATTTGGTTCCATCACCCAGTTTTCTTTTCTTTTCTCTAAGTCAGGAAATCCACAACCTGACGGAAAGTCGGTGAGCGTGAAGCCAGTCCACCAGCCGTACAGTTGAGTTAAGCAGCCAATCAGCCAGTCAAGACCCAATAAGTCGTTCGGTAACTTTTCCTACAGTACTCATGACTGAACGGCCTAATCAATACACGGCAGAAGCGTTTAAAGTAGGGGAATGAATGAATGGACGGCAGCCATCATCTCTTTGTTTTCAATGAGCGCCACTGCAAACAAGCCAAAATCTTGTTCCCACAGTAGCACACACAAAAATACAAACACCAGAAATATGCATGGGTGTGATCTGCATGCACAAGAACAAACCACTAAATTCCTTCAATAAGTAAAATGTGCACATTCATTCTCTCCTTCACATATGCAAACTAAACACCTTAACCTCAGTAAAGATAAATGCAGCATCAGTTAAGAAAAAAAAAACAATGAACTGAAAGCAGTTACGTATGTGTCTGTGTGTTAGATATGTGTGAGTAACTTCTGTAAGCCTATGCGTGTGAAAGAGTGCAGAGGAACCCTGCAGCAATTCACATGAATGGAAGTGAGACAGAAAGATAAAAGCTCTTCGGTAGTCTTTACCGAAAAGAAACTAATGTGGACAGCAAGTCAAGTGAAAAACAAGAGGAAGTGAAAGACAGAATGGGGGAGGAGAGAAGAAAGAGAGAGGGGGAGGAAATGGAAGAGGGAATGACAAGAGATAAAAGAAAAGAAGGTAGGGAAGAAAGATAGGATGGGACAAACACAGTAATTAGGGAGTAAATATGAGTAACAGTACTTATCACAGCCAAATCCTGATTTCACATGGTGTTTGTTATTCTACTATAGATACAGTCCTCCTTCTTTCTACAAGAAAACACATTTGTACAGATTCTCAAAGGACTGTTTAATGACCCTGTAGCCCTCAGTGTTAATACAGGCAACATCGTGCCATGATATATTGACCATCAGCTAAAAGGGAGCAGAGCAGCGATAAATCAGATTAAAAATAGAAATAAAAGAGGAGCAGGAAGATGAATTGTGTCTAGAACATTGGGATCTTCGTATTGATCCAGGATTAAAAATATCTCTCTGTTATCTCTTCTGAGCTTTTACAAGAACCAGGGGATGAAAAAATGGACAAAAAAAAAAAAATCAGATGTACAATGAGGAACAAAAGCCCAGTGAACATTTATAGCAACTTTTAGTTTTCCAACATGCACATTATCCCAAAACCACTGCCCCTGCCTGTTTTATAACCCCAAACAAGACAATTCCCAATTTAGGTGTAATCTGTCCACCTCAGGGAATCCATATCAATCAATGATTCATCAACAGATCAGTCAATTTCCAGCCCCCCATCTACACTGACTCACCCCTGCATGGTGACAACATAGTGACTGAAATTCAACCTCTGCTGCAACAAAGATATGTACATTGATGTATTTCCTCTCCAACAGAAGTGTTTACTGGGTGAAATTGTCTCTTTACTTTCAAATCCACCTGTGGTTTACCAGCACTTTGGTTTCAAGTCCCATTTTTTTTCCTGTTTTGGAGCCAAGTGAACTGAAATCCAAAAAAGCAAGGCAGACTGACATGCATGAATTAATATAAAAGGAAATAGGTAAAGAAATGGTAACTCTTTGGTCACTATTAGGGGCCAATGAGGACCATTTTCCTCCACCCCTTATATGGAAACTCAATATTTACAGAACAAAAACAATATTATATGTGTGTTTTTGAGTCAGTTCTCAGTTATTTCAAGTTATGTTGTTATCATTGCACCACTTTTCCAGATTTGAAAACACAGTCTTTCTATAGATATGCTGTTATGGAGTGAGTTGCACTGAACACACTAACAAAGTTCTGGTTTTTAACATCATCTGAATAGTGAAAAAACCTTTCCACAAGCAATTAAAATTAGTCGAGTTTGATGTTATGAATTTATACCGAATTGAAAAGTGGTCCATGAACATTTGAAAATGAGCTTCAGTCTTTGCAACACTGCTGATAAGTAACCAGGCATTAAATCACCTTTTTTTAATAATGGAGTTTGGCGTCGCGTCCGGGAATTGTTGATATGGCTAAGTCAAACACGACTGGACCGTAGTCCTTGGATAAAGCAGCATATATATATATATATATATATATATATTTCTACTTACCATATCATAGACGTTTAGGATGATCGGCTCGTTTGCCATCACTGGCATCAAGATCTTTTTCGGCCTAGGTCCCTTCTTCTCTGCGGGTCTTGTTCCTCCGCACACCCCCTACTCCTTCCCTCGGTGCGAGATCCAAACTCTCGCCCTCTTAAAAATAGACCCTACTCCTCCCCTTATTGCTAGCACTTTCACGACAGATGATCAGCTTGACAATGCAGCTTCACAACCCGGTGTAAAAAGGTTCGAGTGCCGAGGATATTTTTCACCGTCCAACATCTGACTGGCTTTGTCCAAACCAGCCCCCCTTCGCCTAAGAAAGCACCAACGGCGGCGGCGGACAGCTGAGCCTCTCGCTTGTCAAGACGAACCGACTCGCTAAAGCCGTTCAGCTACCGAGGTCGAAGTGAAAAAGCTGACTTTACACAGTGAATTTTCTCTTCTAGGAGGAGTGTCGTCACGGTAAAACTGTAATTTCATTTTCCCAGAAGAACTAGTCAGCAAAATAGCATAATGTCGAGATATTAACACGTAATTTCCTCAGTAAAAATGACTCGCTACTCCCTTATTTGCTCGCTAACGGTAGCGCTGGAGCTGGCGGGCAGGATGCGACTGCTGGGAGAAAATTTGGTCAGTGAGAGTGGGCGAGTGCAGCGGTGCGATGAGCCCGCACTCGATTAATCAACCTGGTGCTCTGAGCATTGTGGGTGATGTAGTTCTGCAAATAAACGTATGTAATTAAATCTGAGAGAAACTGGTGCTGATTAAATGTAACCCACATGGATGAAAGAAGAACTCAGATATCTTACTTCAGTTAAAGTATCTATACTACAATGTAAGAGTAAAAAGAGGAATGTATACAAGATCTTACTTAATTAACGATGTATTCACAGTAAAGGAAAAGTGGTACTCATTATGCGGCAGACTGGCTCCTATTAGTTTTACCATATTATATATTATTGGATTATTATTACTCATGCATTAGCACATATGCAGAATTTTTATGTTGTGGCTAATGTGTAGCTAATTTGATTCTATAATCTTTTGGGTAATTTTAATAGCAATGCCTCATATTTGAAGGTCACCACTACAGCTACACCAATAAATTGGCAGGGCTTATATACTGCTATTAACTTATCGCAGATATACACTGACAGTAATGAAATGTCAAAGGTCATTTAGTCTCCATTACATACTATAACCAACAAAGAGCTCTGTCATGTTTATTTTTACACAGTTAAATGACCCTCAAGTAAATTATACATACCTAAAATTGTATTTAAGTACAATACTCAGGTAAATGTGCTTGGTTACATTCAACCAATTGTGGCTAGAAACTTTTATTACTCTCAGTCATTATTTTTACTGCTCATGTTCAAATACAACATTGTACAGTCACTCACATAATTCATTTTATTGGGCACTTATATGTTTCTGCTGACATTACTCTTCAATCCTGGATGTGCGAATGGTTCACAAAAATGGCGTCCTGTATCTCCATCCGTGTAGACATCGGTAATGAAAATCATATTTGAATGAGCAGAAGCATTAAGACTTAGGCGCCATCATGGTCCTTTTCCTTACAGTCTTCACTGCAGAATTTGAAGCAGAATAGCAGTGACTTATATTCCAGTGTCCAGCACTCTACTGAAATAATGTAAGCTTCCCGCAAAATGCATCTTCCTCATGAACCCTCCTGGTCATCTTCTCCCAGCAGTTCCATGAGCGTCTCCTGGTTGGAGAACTCCTGCAGTGAGGTGTTCATGTCGTCCAGCAGATCCTCTCCCAGCAGGAAGCTCTTGACGTCATGGACTGTCATGCCGATCCGGTGGTCTGTTATACGGTCCTGGGCAAAGTTGTACGTCCGGATCTTCTCTGATCTGCCTCTGGTGCCAATCTGGAGGAGGAGAAAGAAGAAGGAGATAAAGCAGGTAAAACATAAAAACGACGTTCCTTCGCTCACTCGGTTTTTGACATTGTTTATGTTCTACCTTTTTCTGGCATGTACCCTTTTTATTTTGCTGTCCTTTATTTTGCATTATTACCTCTTTTTAGCAAAGAAGACAGAAAATTACTTTTTTTAGTGTGTTACTTGTTTGGCTGATTAATTAAATTTTATCTAATTTTATTGTAACAGTAACTAATGAAATTCAACATCCTTGATCTTTCAAAGATGTTATTATAATATTTCAGAGAGACAGCATCACTTATCATCTGTAGATACATTATATGAGTCTCAGTGTGTCTCACCTGTACTTTACGTTGGTTGTAGCGTTTGCTGGTCTCCTCCTCCAGCTTCATGCTGTACAGTTTTGCTCTCAGAGCCGTCATGGCTTTCTCCTTGTTCTTCAGCTGGGACCGTTCCTGCTGGCACTCTGCAACCACACCTAACAAACACACAAGGTACCATTCTTATGTGGACATCCCATTGACATGCACTCTCGCTGTGCTTCATAAGCAAAACTGTGAAGTATGTTCCAGTCTATTACAACACAAGGTGTATGCAGTTTTTACCTGAAGGCAGATGGACTATTCTGACTGCACTGTCTGTGGTGTTGACACTTTGACCTCCAGCTCCACTTGCCCTCTTTGTTTCTATCTTCAGGTCCTTTGGGTTTATTGTGAAAGAGATCTGAAAGGGAGACACAAATACTAAAAATGTACTTATGTCTATATTAACAGCAGATGAGCAGAAGAAGGGAACTACTCTTATCATCCTACATGCATTGGTAAAACAGTGTTAAACAACAAATGGGAAATGAAGAATCAGCTATAACAGGCACTAAATTAGAGCATATGAAGAAAACATTTATTAAGTCATGCCAAAATAAATAAAAATAAATTTTCTGTGCTTTTAATAATACACACAGATTAAGCTGTAAATGCCAAAACTATGATACTTGCATTTTTGTATGGCTGAAAAGTGCTTTGACTTCACTCATCCCATCACAACAAACTAACTTTTCCCACCTATGTGATATCAGATTAGTCTACAATTCCATCCCACATCCAATTTCAACAGGAAATGCTTGATATCAAGAAATCAAGATGCTCTCCAAAATAATTATTTGATTTGATTTGCAATGATTCCTGTAGGAAAGTGGGTTGTTCACTATGTTTGTGTCATCCATCCATCCATCCCTCATGTAAACTGCACCTCAGTGGGTTGGGGCAGTATAGCCACAGTCATGGTGCTGGTGTGCATGCGGCTCTGTTTTTCAGTCTTGGGAACCCTCTGCACTCGATGAACTCCACCCTCAAACTTCATTCTCTTGTAGCTCTGAAGGCCGCTGATACTGGCCGAGGCGTGACGTAGTCCACCTGGTGGAAGGTGAGCAATAAGTACCAATATTATAGTGCTAGTCAATAGTTTATAGCAGGTGATTCTGGACAGTCTGACTGCAAGCTGGTGGCAATGAGATGTAGTTAATTCAAATGCTCTTGTGAAAAAGGGGAAATGTTTTCACAATAATTCATTTCTAGAATTTAGTTTTTTGTTTTAAAACATATTTTTAATGAAAACATTTAAACTTTCCTCCAAGAAATCTTCCACTTCAATGATCGCTTCACATCTGTAGGCGTAGCACAGACGCCCCCTTGTGTTTGGAGTCAGTTACTGCAATATTGGCTGTACAGTAAAAATGTATAACAGCAGGGTTTTCCTTTTTTTGTTGACATACTATGATCCTCCTCTCTCATCCCTACTTTCAGTCTAGAGCTGCTACAATTATTATTTGATAGAAAAATAACCAGCAACTAACATCATAATCTTAATTGTTAAAGTCATATTTCAACAAAAATATTTGATGGTCTCAGCTTCTCAAATTAGATGATTTGCTGCTTTTTTGTCTTAACATTATTTTAAATTGAAAATGGTTATGGGTTATGGACTATTGTTGGATAAATTAAAACCTTTGATGACTCTGGAAACTGTAATTTTTTTCTGATGTTTTATACTACACAAGAAAATACTTAGCAGATTAATCAGTCGTACTTCAGTAACTAGTTGAAAGACAAAAGCTGTTTGGCTGACGCTTCCAAAAAAAAAAACCTCACTAGAGTTTGTGTGCACTGACCTATCTCACTGGTCATGTGCTCCAGGATGTCAAAGGACCAGCCGTGATGCTGAGCGAAGCCCTGGTACATGTCAAACACCTTCAGAGGAGAAGAGACAGAACGAGTCATCAGGTAAATACACAGAAAATGTTGTGGATTTTTTTATATCATCATTATGAGCCCTGCCTCTATGTCCCTGTCTTTATCAAATCTAAATGACAGGGACAAAAATTCTACAAAAAATACCCCTTTCCGGCTTGTTGCAATTACATGGGTACCAAATTTATATTTGTACTCATCTTATAATAAAATGTATTTATTGTTCTTTCTCTAAATAAATGTGCTGCTGCTTTCTTGGTCTAGTATTATTTTTTAAAAAGTGCATTGTCTTAACAAGAACATAAGTAATTCCAGACCTCAGCAGTGAACAGCATGGCCTCCTGACCCCCAACACCGGCAGTGACCTCCAGGATGAGGTCACTCAGATCAGCCTCCTCCTCAGGGATCAACAGATCCATGATCTGATTGGTGAAGCAGTTTGATTTGACAGAAAGGAACAAAAACAAAACAGCAAATAGAAACATCTTCAGTTAGCTGATGGTTAAACATTAGTTCTGGTGTTTATTTAAACGGCACAAGTTTGTCGCAAAACTGAAATGTCACATTTCTACCTTTTGTCTAAGAGCTTGAATATCTTGCAAACAGCCTTCTCTCTCCAACTCCGCCAGTTCTCGCAGCGCTGGGTCTTCATCTTTGAGGAGAAAAGAAAATATACAGTAAACTAGGGTTGTGTGATATGTGGACCTGAAACGATGAGTTGTTTAATCGATTGATTGATGTGTGGAAAAATAATTGGCAACTATTTTAATAATCTATTAATCATTTCAGTCATTTTTCAAGCAGAAATTCTGTAAAAATATTTATTTATAATAACTGTTAATTATTTTACAGATCGATGAAAACTGTCTCAAAAGAAATTGAACTGTGGCTTAGTAATTAGATATTCCACCAAAGACCATTATTCAATCTATTTATTGCCCCTATGTAACATCAGCAGAGCAGTCTCACCTTTCAGGAGCATCTCGGTCTCAGCGATCTCTTTGTGTTTGGTGTCCAGCTCTCTGATGCTCTGGATGAGAGGAGCCAGCAGGGACACCTGGCTCCTCTTGGTCCTCAGCTCGTCCTCACTGTGCTGCTCCTCCATCGCACCGCTGTTTACTACTCTCAAACATTCGCTGTAGTCTGTCTCAATCTTCTTCAGATACTCCTGCATAGAGCGCCTGGCAAAAAGCTCATCCACTGACAGTAACTTGGTCACCAGCAACTGTGCACTGGTGTGGAGAGTCCTTGCAGTTCCTTCACAGTGATTATGAAATCTAACAGTTTGGCTGATGGCATTTGGTGATTTTTGAAAAAGAGGTATCAACTTAGTAAAGATACCATCCTTTCCTGTTGGAAGGAGGGTTACAGCTCTCCTGTAAGCCATGTTATAGGTAGATTTGGTAGGAATATTGACTGTAAAGCGGCACAAACATCCTCATATGACTCGCTGACACTTTCTGGCCACTTAATATGTCTATCTTTCAGTCAAATAACAAACGGTTGGATCGCTCCCTTAGGTTTTTACTCTCATCGGAAACATCGATACGGGTGTTACGAACCTGTTTCCAGTCATTAAATGTCTAAAGACAATCTAGCAGGTGACTGTCAAGGTTTGTTTATAAAAATATTGCTCCTTTACCACCTTGTTGAAGGGTGCAGACATGTTGAATGTTACACGCATGCGCAGTTGGTAAGACTTCTTCTTCTGCAGACCAATTTCCAGCAGGTTTAAGACGACTCCACCATGATTACGCCACTTTGCAACGAAAATAAAAGTACACTAAGACTTAGATAGTGACTGATAACAATAACAATAATAATAATAATGACTGTGTGGACGTGTAAATTGCACATTGAATTAAAAATAGGGTTGACACTGGGATCATCATTTAGTTAGCATTATGTAATTCAGTATGCAAAGATGTTGAGCGTCAGGGCTCAGGATGTGCCACCCACCGACCAGCTTCACTCTCTCCCCTTGCCTAAATACTTTTCTCATCTACCCTATAAGTTCTACTTGTTTGTCTCCCTATTTCACTGTGTTTCACATACAACATCAACATACAACAGCACCCCAGTAAAGTTTGGTTCTGCCTTGTGTGAGCATTTCTGCACCCTGTGTCTTTGTCTATAATGCACACTAAAAAACATACGATTAAAGTGAAAAGTTAACAGTGAAACACACTAATGTAAACTAAACTAGAAAACCACATCCCCCAACTGCCCCCTGCCTGGTTTCAATGAAAGAGCCACTTCACACATTCCAAGCAGGGGTGTGAACTAAACTGCCCTTTGAATGACCAGTCTTTTTAGCTTTTTCTTTTTTGTTTAACAGTGGGATTCCTGACAGTATTACGATGGAGATTTAAGATCACTTCCAGTCTCATGTTTTGCCTTGCAAAATTACCCCTTACTGGTAGACTAATAGGTCTGATTCTGCCTTATTTGGATTGTAGTTTCTGCTTAACAGTGTGATGTGACTATAATATTTGCAACGATATAAAGGAACATAAATCTAATAAACAGTGAAAAGTGAGCATTATTTGAAACTGTATCATACATATACAATGGCTATTGAAAGGTTGTGAAAGGGTATTTAACATATGAAAATGATTATGTACATTTACCATGAACTCCCTTACCATTATGAATCTATATAAAGATTATTTTCATTTTTGATTGATTCCTGTGCATTACCTCTACATAATTCCTGTTTTTACAATAATGTAGCCTAATATTCAATTCGGCTGAGGTTTGGTAGCTTCCGATACTTCAGCACTGTAGATATAACCTAGTTTACATAGGCTATAACTACTCAGACAGATCGGCGCGGCTATTCTCATTCTCTTGGGTGGGAAAAAACGAGAAGCGGAAAAATCAGTAGTGTACGTCGACTGCGCGCTGACGTCATTATTACTTCTTAAAATCACAGCTCCCATTGGTTAATATTTTAAATGGACGGACACCCGCTTCGCTGTGATTGGTTTGCGCGCTTTGCGCACGGATTTCAAATAAGGAACAACTACTGGCGGACTTTCAGTTGAGAAGCATTTAACCTAGGTGGAGCGGCTCTCACTCGTCGGTCAGCTCAGCGGGCAAAAGGAGGGAAGCAAGAATCTTCTTTGGATAACAATAAATACAAGCGTGAGGTAGGAGGCTTCACTTCATATCTCCCACCGTCCGAAGTGTTGATATTAAGATGCTACATGTGTAATGATTGTCTGTCAGCAACATTAGCTTTCCGGAGTAACGTTACATGCTAGGTTAAGGTTAGTTAGGTCCATCGAAAAGCTTGGGGAATTACATGTCTGCTAACTATACGAACAGAAACGGTGCTTAATTGCAGAGTATAATTAGTAATGATAGTTTGAGTAATGCGAGTGCACACGAGCTGATAAAGTATCTTACGAACTACTTGACATACACCCACTGTACGCGCGCAAATGGAGGTTACTAAGTGATGTTATCTGGCACAGAACATTTACCCGTTAGTAAGCATTAAGTTAAATCATAAGATGAATTTTGTTTAGAAAACACCAACATGCATTGAATAACGTTTGTCTCCTGTCTGATTATAGTCACGTCACTCTTGCTACCTTTCCGCCAAATCTACATCGCGCCAAAATCAACCATTTGTTTTGTAAAATGTTTGGCGGTAGAGTTTCTAACTATATCCACTTGTTATCTTAACAGTTTAATAGCGATATGGACATATGTTATTCCTTTTATTCGTGTCTGGCAACTTAATAGATAACTTTGATGTTGGATGTTGCTAAGTTAGCTTGCATGAGAGAAGCCATCTTGACAATCACATTCAGCATGTAAAAAATTTAACATAATCTCCCTGATGTGTCTCCTTTATCCAGGAATCTACATACTGCACAGTGTATATGTTTCACTAAAAGAAAGCCACAATGAAATGTCCTAGCTACGAGGCTGCCAGGGCCAACAACATGGAGAAAAGCTCTGCTAATATGGCTGCTGCGCAGTCCAAGGTGCTTCACATCAAAGCTTCACCAGTGAAAGAGCCCATTCCCATTAAACCCCAGTGTCCACCTGCCAGTGTGACCACAGTGTTGTTCTCTCTCAACAACGACACCAGACAAGTCCACAACAAGGAAAACAGCACCAACAGAGAACTTGACAGGACTGCGGATGAAGTGTTTGAGGACAGTGGCTATCTGTCTCTGCACAACAGTCAGATTTTTGATCACGGGAATGAAGAGGATGACCACATCCAGGGAAAACTCAAAGCAACCCTACTGCCTTCTGCTGCACATCAAGAAAAGACAATATCGCCAAATAATTCTCCCTCCAAATGTCAGGGGAGGACAAACTCTAGCTGTCCAATGTCTCTGGTGGCAGCTTCCACTCCTCGTCCCACGAGGAGAATAGCAGCATCCACCCCATCCGACCATCACAATGACCCCAACCTGCCTATACTGAAGTTCCAGCGGGCTGTGTGCGAAGAGCTTGCCAAGAGCTATCAGAAGAATAAAAGGTAGGATTACATTATCATATGACCATATCTTTCTGTTTATGGGATATCTTGACAATATCAAAACTATAAATGGGAGTGTTTGTTTTTTTTTGTAGTTTTTAGTTTTGCTTTCCATTATTGTCCTCTATTCAGTGAAGCCATATTATGGGTTAAGACAGAAAACTACTGGTGATTATTCTCTGAGTAAGTCTCAGGGCACTGTCACTCCACCAGAAAAAAGCTCAAGTTTGATTCTTTTTTTTCAGTTGAACAAAAAGACTTAATTGTCTACTGAACATTTTACAGTTAACTTACAGCTGTTTTCCTATGTCTTAGGTATGACTGGAGCATAGTCTCAAAGGTGGCAGAGGATTATATTTTGGATCGGGTGATCGGAGGCCATATGGGTCAGGAGTACGTCGATGTGTTAACATCTCTGCTGTCCAGGAACATGAGAAGCATCCTGACCAACATCCTGGCTCTGCTGGGAGACATGGACCTCATTAGGTAAACTACCACATGCTTCACTTTGTGGAAAGAGGGTTCATATTCATAAGTGACGGCCAACATGCAATTTTGATTGTTTCAAGGGTGTTAAAAGGGGAAAGTTGTTTTGATCAGTCTCCTTAAAACCAAACACAATTAGTGGCTGATGTAAACAGTAAAACTAATAAGTATCTTTTAAGGGAACAAGTCGTTTTTTGTGTGTCTATGTGCGCTCAGATGAAAGCATGGCCTGTGAGCTATTCAAAGGAAATTGAGTACTTTAGAGAAACTGACAAGAATTATTTCCTCTTCATAGTTACCATGTTTTTCTTGTCCACATTCATCACATGTTCACCTTTTCTCAACTCACAGCTGTAAGAAAGTGAGCAAGACGTGGAGGAAGATCATCTGTGAGGATACCACAGCTCTGAACAGGTGTCGGCAAGCTGAGGATGCTCTCAGGGTGAGGAAACGCACACAAACCCACAAAAGTACTCGCATTTAAGAAATAAGATAATTTGAAGAAGAATTTGGGCATTTTGGTGCCTCTGGTCATCGATGGGGTTACACACACAGAGGAAGTGTACAGCCTCTGTTCTCTACATGCCTTGGCTCATAGCTGAAACCACACACCATGTTCTGAAACAATACTGGGAACTACACCACTGAATAAACACAATATGTTGCCTTTAGCTTCAAAAACCCTTAAACCCAATTCAACCACACCTTTGTATGTCTGTTTAACTTGAGGTTTGACTTTTGGTTTTATCTCCACTTGTGTTCCCCATGTGGAAAATCCCAAGATGAGGAATTCTTGAATTCCTTAATATCTACATATCCCAGATTTGGCTAATATGGGAAATTTTTTTTTTTTTTTTTTTTTAGAAAGAATGAAAGTTTGCCACTTAACTACTTCAAATGAATGCGATGAATAGGAGAAAAAACAATGTGTTAAGTGACGGTGTATGTGTTGGCATACTTTTATTAAAAAGTTTTGAAATACTAAATGTGTAGCTGAAACTTATTCAGTGCTTTTCATGCTCTCATTTGTTTTTGTTTGTTTTTTAGGAATCAAGTAGCTCTTTGAGACAAAGGGATTGTGGTCTGACAAGAGATATGGCTATGTCCAGGGTGGTGCTGTCCTGCATGCAGACCCTGGCCTCATCAAGCTCTCCGTCATCCCCTTCCTCCTCATCCTCCCGGAGCTGCAGGGTCAATAGACAGACTGCTCCCTCTCAAAAGAGCAGTACAACCAATTCCCAATGTACACGCTTCAAAGAATTTATGCAGGTGAGTGTTTGGGTATGAAGGCCTGCATCTACTGATTGTTTTCATTATCGATTTTAATCTACCGGTTATTTTCTCAATTAATTATTTGGTCCTAAAAACGTTGGGAAATGGTGAAACATGTCCATCCACAAACTCTAAAACCCAAACCACATCCAAAACCCAAATATATTAAATTTACTATAATGTAACAAGTAATGGCAGCAGATTCTTACATTGAGAAACCGAAACCATCGAACTTAAAGGAGTTTTGCTCGAAAATGACAACTTGAAAATTGTTGCTAATTAGTTTTTCTATTGATCCATTAATTGACATAATTGCAAAGTGTATTAGGGTTTTCACACAGTGAAAATTGTGCTTGAGCATACAATTTTAAGCTTTGAAAAATGTACTAATGTACATTATGTTCTTTAGATTTCACCTTTAACAAACATGTGTTTTTGTTCTTCTGTCCAGGCCGCCAACGGACTGAAGCAGCACCAGTCTCTGCGTTCCTGCAAGCGTTGCGGCTCACCCGCAACTCATTCAACCGAGACTCAGAGGGCTACATGCACACGCTCCGACTGTCAATTTGACTTCTGCACCCACTGCCAAGAGGCCTTCCACGGCTCCATCCCCTGCCGAACAGTGCTGCCAAGAGCCCACTCCACCTCCAAGACGACCCCAATCCTACCAGGTAGCACTCGCAGCAAGAGGAACATCAGGCGCCTGTGATGGAGGTTTTAATCACTGACTGTTTTAACTGGGTGGGTCATCTTTCTCTGCACTGGCAGCGTTTCCAGTAGCTCGGACATTGTGGGAAAGTTTTACCGGAGCAGTCTGGAAGTGGCTTCTATGTGCACACTGTGGCAATAAGACTTTTGTTACATGTAGAACTCAACTGACTGAAGCACTTGTTAAAAACACAACTTGGACAATCAACCAGAAAGTGTCATCTGGCTAAATCTGTTGTCGTCTCTCAGCGACAACATATTTGATGCCAAAGAAGTCAGACTCATAAGCTTTAAATTGTACAATTTTTATTATGTTTTAAAATGAAATGAATGTAACTATATATTGTCATTTTTAAGCGGTTTTGTATACATTTTTTTTTTTTTTGTATAAACGTTGATCTTCAAAGGGTCTTTAAATGTTCAGATTCACTGTATGTGTGTTAACTGTAAATAGATGTTTCATAAAACTTAACCTGTGTTTTTGTGGTTCTTCATTTATCGCAGAACTGCGTGCAGACTCGGCCTCGGTTTGACGTGTGACATGGTGAAAATTGAGTTTGATATGGGTTTTATTTGACCATAAGAAATGATGAGTATCTTCACTAATTTTCTTAGGTGATTAGTTTGTTGAATAATCTA
Source organism: Seriola lalandi dorsalis (assembly GCF_002814215.2). Lineage (NCBI taxonomy): Eukaryota > Metazoa > Chordata > Actinopteri > Carangiformes > Carangidae > Seriola > Seriola lalandi. The sequence continues at coordinate 1,477,557 of NW_019525499.1, forward strand.
TTGAGAATCAGTCAATTCTAAAGCTGACCTAGTTACAACTTCTTTTTGTTTTCTCATTATAGGTTAAGGTTTGGGAACCTGCCATCTTTGGCTTTTGGGCTGTTGGTTGGTCAAAACAACTTTAAAGTTGCCTTGTTGATATAGAACGAGTTTATAAAATGCCAATCACTCAAGTAATTTAATTTCATGATACTTGCCCTCCATTTCAGAGAGAAATATTGTATTACTGCGCTACATTTATCTGCCAGCCACAGTTACTAGTTACCTTACAATTTAGGATTATTGCACACTGAACATAGAGAGCCTATAAAATATGTTGGTTGCATTTCAACTTAAAAGGAAACTTAAGTTATAGTTGTAGTAGTAAATGTTATTTACTACTACAAATATCGATATGTGTTTATAGTGTTTCTTACATTTCAGCTGTGGTGACTTCCTGAATTATTTCACTAGAGGGCAGCATTGTTCCCTCCCTGTGGAGCTCCTCATCTCTGCATCATTGGGACTGTGGCTCTCTTGTTTTGTATCTCACAACCTGTTATTATTTTTATGACATCTTATTTATTCACTTATTTGTATGTCATTTTTGTTTTGGCGAGTAGAATAAAAATATACAACGCTATAGTAAATATCCAGTCAGAGATGACATAAATAAAGATAAATATAAACATGGATAATAACATTGTCAATGTTGAGAAGTTAGACTCTTTGTCCTACTTTTAAAAAGTTGATATATAAATGTTTCTTCAAAAATAATAATTTTCATGCAAACATACACTATATGAAAAAAAACATCACTGTAAATGTACATTTAATTACTTTTTTTTATTCTTTATTTGGCAGTCTTCTATTGAAGACTCGTTTTAATCATTCATCAATGTACCATGCCAGCAAGCTAGCTGCAAGCTAATGCTAATGCTCGGGGGAGGCGGCTAGCTTGTCCCCAGTGGACCACGCGCTCAGCCAGCAAGCTGTTAGGGAAGTGGGCCGGACACTGCTCCAGACCACAGGGACAGGCGGCTGCCTTAGAACCAAAGTAGTAGCCGCATTGTTGATGACCGTTATGCATTTTGCCTCCACCTGTCTTTAGTCTTTTTATGTTGATTAGTGTTTGGTGTGCCACCTAGTGGTAGCAATTTTTTATTCATTTCCTGCTATTCTCCCCATGCCAACCCTCCCCTTAGATGCAGGATAGAAATGGATTACTTGGCTGCTCTTTTATTAAAGGACACGTTTACACAACAGTATTACAGTATTCACGTTCTCATGGAGACACAGAGTAGCTGGGTAGTGTACAAACCCAATGGGTCTCATCCAGATTATGAACTGGATATAAATCCTAAAATTTGAAACATTAATTTTAGTGTGAAAAATTACACAAATATTTTATGGCCTCACAGCACCAGAGCCCTGTTCATTGTTACAGAGTAAACTGGGATGACATTGCACATTTGGTTTGCTCCCTTTGGTTACTAACTTTAGAGGAGAGTGCTGCATGTTCACAAATATTCACCAATCTGTTCTGGGGATCAGGATTAAGAAATGTGAATTCTTAAAAAAAGGTTCCTGCGTTTCACCTGTGCTTCCCAATTAAGTCCAGACACTGAGGAGGAAAGGTTACAGAGGCTGGAAAATGCAGGTTTCATACTGAACATTTGATATGTTTAGTGTCAGTTCAGAGGATTAATCTAAAACTTCTTCAGCAGGAAGGAGAGGGGTGAAGCCTAACCCTTCCAACACAGGAAAGACGTGCAGCACAGAATGAATTGAAGACAGATTTGCTCCTGCTACTGTTATGAAAAGGTATGTGTCAGTCTGGTTAATTTTTTTGACGTAGGTATAATTGTAATTGTCCCTTGTGAACTCCCCAACTTCAGGGAGGTGGAAGAAACAGCTGCAACAGCGTTCATGTTTCGCAGGAAGATTATTAGAGACGAAGAGAAACTTTTCTTGCAGTAAATTGTGGCACAAAAGTCTGAAAATGACATTAAATTTAGCATGCTGTCAGTCGCTGATGAGGTATTAAAACTTAAAAGTTTTTCATATTTCTTCATACAGTAGCTGTCATGCACTCAGTGTTCTTTTCCATTACTTCTAATGCTTCATAATGCCTTGTGAGCTGTTGTGACAGGTCTGACAAAAACCGAGCTGTGGTCAGTTTAATATCAGTTTGATTTGAGAGAAAAAAATACCTTTTGTATTTTTTCATTGCTGAGAGTCAGACTTTCAAAACAAACACTCACCAGCTTTTGGAAAATTCCTCCAAGGATATAAATGCCAGTCTGCCAGTTTTCCCTTAAAAAAAAAAGTTTGCCTGAATCAATCATCATCACTTATGAAGCTGAGAATAGCATCACTGACATTAGATGGTTACCTCTGACATTTGCAGGATGACCCATTTGTCTCTCTCTCTCTTATAGCTGAGTTGCTCAGAGTTTTGTTGTGATGACACATGTAAACATCAGTCAGCTTTCATTCATGTGTCAGCTCTTGCACGCAGAGTTATTTCAGTGGGATGTCCTGTGACGTGATAAAACCCTACTAGTTTTTCAGAAAGCACTCAAATTGCTATTTGTAGTTGTACCACGACATATCATGTTGCTTGTCAGAGCTCTCAATAAAATACTGTATTACCTAATATTTGTCTTTAAGGGACCTTTAGCAGCAGCAATATAGTTATCATATTTTTTAGCCTCTCAAATGTTGATGTAGGTGTCAGCCTCAGAAATCCAGCATCTACCAGGCCTTTCTTTCAACACAGAGAGAAGCAGCTGTACACTTGTAAGAAAATGTCATGATGATGGAACTAAATGGATTATTTTGTAAAACGTCAGGGGTGCTGATGTCGCTGTGGTGGCCGCTGCCTATTAATCTGTGCTGTGGCCTTTCGCTCCCTCAGCGACTCAGGATCATTTATCTGGCAGATTTATTGATCGGCTGCTGCACCGAGACACAAGCCCAACACAGTCAGACCTGCTGCTAATTGTAAAAGTCATTAGAGCTGGCTTCCACATCTGTGTGTGTGTGTGTGTGTGTGTGTGTGTGTGTGTGTGTGTGTGTGCGCGTGTGTGTGTGTGTGTGTGTGTGTGTGTGTTAATAAACTGGTGCATCATGGGGACTGAAACACAACATTGCATCTGTAGCCTCCTATGTCGTTAGGGCATTTAGAGCAACTTGCTGCAGGTCAACATTTTGTATAATATATTATGTCCGAAAAAGCACAGAATATCCACTTACTTATAATGTTAATGGAAGGCAAAGGAGGAAAAGGAGTTTTAGTCTAATTGTTTAGTATTTTCTCTTGAAAGCGAGGCAAATCCATGTCTGTGTTTTTCTCATCATCCTGTCCCCTGGACTCTTTTCTGTCACTATTCTTAGCATTTTATCTGCTCATCCTTTGAAGTTCACTCTTTTTCTGCTTTTTCGCATAAATAGCACATTTCAGCCCAAGGAAGATGTGTATAAGAGACAGGTTATGTATGACAGGGCAAGATCCGGACCATGTGAGCTGCATCTGTGTGTGTGTTTTTCAGGTTGATGATCTTGATGCACAGTGACTTCCACATGTCAATCGGCCGTATGTCAAACTGTAAAAGCCCTGAAATGAAGCTGTCACTGGATCGCCTCCAGGGAAATGAGAAGCAAGCAGGAAGTGAATCGAGTCTTCAGACTGAGAATGAGGAGGGGAAAAATTAACTCTGGCTGGTAACTTCATGCTTTTAATAAAAAAAAAACAAAATATGTACAAATCATATGTCAAGGCTTTATTTAAGCTTTATTGCAGAGGTGTTGTTAGGATCTTGAAACACTGAGCGTTTAGCTCAACCCAGCCCCAATTTGTGGCTGTTGCACAGACAGAATAGTCAGAATCTGCACTTGTAACAGCTTTGTTTACTAATTTTTGTATTATTGATTAGTGATGCATAGAAATATAAGGCAATCACCTGAAGAGGTTCAGTGAGTGCTTTCTGAGTCATAGCTGTACATGTATATGTGTCTTCAGCTGAGCTCAGCCTTCACACACACACACACACACACACACACACACACACACACACACACACACAGTGCTTGGTGTTAAAAGGTTGCAGCCCTCTCTCTCTGTCCATTTTTACTCCGTTTGATCCATTAAGATCAGCAGTGATGAGAGTTAATGAATGAAGCCACAAAACAGGCAGTAATCACACATGTCCTGGAGACACACAGACACACACAGAATTGTATGTACCACAATGCTTACACAGAAACACACTGACCAGAGTTTTTTTTTTTTTTAATGATGACAAATCCGCCTCACTCAATTCAATGTGCTTACACGAAAACACACACATATGAATGCGCATAAAATCACAAGCACAACATGAGAAAACACTGTTAATGTGCAGGCTATTGGATGTGTTTAAACAAAGGTGAACATACAAAATTTACTGTAGACATTGGAGCATAAGTTACAAAATATACACACAGGATGACTGACAGGGTTTGAGGTTTGGACAAAACAAGCAATGTGAAGGTTTCCCTTGGAGGTCTGGGTACAGTAAAATCCTGGTGTTATATTAATGTACCATTAATGATAAGCTAATGATTTTGTACATAGGCCTAATAGTGCAACATTAATAGGATTGTTTAGTATTGTTGAGTAATTTAATACTTTAAATTATTTTTTCTGATTATACGTACATACTTTTACTTAAGCAAAGTTTTTAGTGCTTGACCTTTGGTGTGTTCTTACATTGCGGTATTAGCACATTTACTTAAATGAAGGGTCCTAATACTTTTTCAAACACTTGCATCACTGTCCCCAAATACAGCCTCACTAAGCCTCTAGCGTGGCTGTAGAATGTCTTTCGCCACACATGAAATCAAGCCATCTGGTTGAAATTGATAGGAGCAGGGCGCCCCGGTTGCTCACCAGGAGGAGCGCATCCCACATAGGCTTAGTCCTAACCACAGTGGCCGTGGGTTTGAATCCAACCCGCAGCCCTTTGCTTTATGAGTCAAATATTTGCTGCAACTTTGATGCTTATAAACAAGCTGAGTCACAACAGAGAGAGGTAGATGTTTTGAAGGAGACAGTATAGAAATGCTATTTTCCTTTTGTTTGTTTAATTTTGTGACTTTGTTGCAAAAATGCCTGAAGATAGTAAAGCTAGGAAATAAGCATTACCCAACCAGGAAGTATTATAAGGAGTTAAAATCACATCTATAATTAATTTCAGAAATATGAAAAAGAGGGCAAAAAAAAAAGAAAATAATTGGCTGACCAGGGTCTTTGATACTGCACATTTGAACTACAACTACACTAAAGTGTTTATGAAACATGCATATCTGCTGTTGACCTCTGATTTCTCCAGAAGATTTACAATTAGGCCTTGTTGTCTGATGGACAATAACAAAGCTTCATATTTAGCTTTAAGCTTTGTTTAAAGATGTTTAACAAGGTAAATAAATAAACAAAATCATCAAATTAGCAGCTATAAAAAAAAGAAAAAGCTGCAGCAGTAACACTTGTTGCCTGCAGGTGGTGTTAATGTTGAAATGACAACATCTATTCTTATGTTTCCCAGCAGGTGGCAACATCAACACGTCTACATCTTGGACAGCTGTGGCTCAAGAGGTCGAGTGGGTCGTCCAATAATTGGAAGGTCAGTGTTCTTGGGCAAGATACTGAACCCCAAGTTGCCTCCGATGTCACATTGATGTGTGGGTGTGTGTGAGAAAATGTGATGTATGAATGTGTGAGTGAATGGGTGAATGTGGCTTGTCATGTGTTGAGTGGTTGATAAGACTAGAAAAGCACTATATACAGTATGAGCAGTCTATTTACATCTGTCGGATGAATCACTACTGGTCAGGGAGCAGCAAAAAAGACATTTACAGAAATGTCAGTGATTATGACCCAAAGTCTGCATTGGAGCACGTAGGGTTCAGTGAGGTTAAATCATCCTGAGATGACGCTCATGATGCTCTCTGGGTTTGCTGGACAGCTACAGAGCTATAACAGAGAGAAAATGAGAAATGCTTTTTAATGGCATTAAACTGTGATGAACAGAGCAGAAACAAACCGTTCATTTGCGCTTGAACTTCTTTCATCACTTGTCACCTCTTAGGGTGGGAGCCATTACGGAGCAGTGCTGTGGAAATACAGGTGGTTGAGAAGTCTGCTAATGGTGTGCAGCATGACAACATGGGTGAAAACCGTGGGCGTCGCCTGGCCTCGGGGCAGTAGGGGCTGTAGCCTGGAAGATTTTTCTTTGAGCGGTTAGTCACTACGTAACTGAACGTCAGAGAGTCGTATTTTGTCTTCAAGAAATAGAGGCAAGACCAATCAGAGAAGGTTTACAGGAAAAAACAAGTTGTCTCACTCAAGAGAGATATCAGATTAAACAAGGAAATAAACATTGACTCTAAATCTAAATTCTAATTCATTTTTAAATTCTTTTAAGCTAAACATGAATAAAACATGCATAAAAACATCTGTTTAGGAGTATGTTTTTTTTTTTTTTAGGGGTTCCCCGGTGGCTCAACTGGTAGAGCGCCTGCCACTTAGGCTCAGTCCTTACCGCAGCAGCCATGGGTTTGAATCTGACCCATGGCCTGTTACTGCATGTCATCCTGGCTCTCTCCCCAACTTTCCTGTCCCTCTGTCACTGTCCCCATCTGAATAAAGGCAAAAAATAACTTTAAAAAAAAGTGCATTTTTTGATGGAGCAGAATCTGGGCTCAGCCCCTGATAGTTAACAGTCCAGCCAATGCCCCTGCTGAGAGTATGTCTACTTTCGGGACAGGAGTCCAACAAATTTGGTGGGAAAAGGTCAAAGTCACTGTGACCTCACAAGACATGTTTTTGGCCAGTAATCAACACTGTAACTCTGGAAGGGGAGACTGTGACCATATTTCCTGCAACTTTGCTGGTTGGCAGAGGCACACAACCCCCAGGCAGTAATTCTGGTTCATTTTTAGTTTCCCTCAACTCTAAGTCAGTTTCCTTCAACTCTCTCTCCAGCATCTGGAGAGAGAAGAATATAAGTTCTTTCCCAACTTCATCAGTGGAAATGACAACTTGAAGAAATATAAGACACTTCATATTAAGCTTCAAGCTTTGTTGTTTGTTTGTTTGCATCTGAGGTGCAAGTGGAAAAGTGTTGATGCACTGCAGATGGGATGAATCACTACTTTGTCACTGCAGTGACACTCTCAGGTCAGGGAGCAGCAAAAATACATTTAGAGAAATGTCACTGATTATGACCTAAACTTTGCATTGAGGCTTGTAGGGTTCAGTAAGATTAAATCATCCTGAGGTGAGACCCATGGCTTCGGGTTTGCACGACTGCCACAAAGCTAAAGAGAGAAAATGAGAAACCCCTTTCCATAGATAGATAGATAGATAGACAGACAGATGGATACTTTATTTATCCGTTAGAGGAAATTCATGTGGACATTAGCTCATTGTTGATAATAATAATAATAATAATAATAATAATAATAATAATAATAATAAAAACAGTTAATAATAAATAAACAATGATAATTAGATTAGTCCACTTACTTTGGCTGAATTGTTGTATAGCCAAAACTGTGATGAACAGAGCAGACACAAACTTGCATTTGAGCTTCTATCATCACCTGTCACCGCTTAGGGTGGGAGCCATCACAGAGCAAAGCTGTGGAAATACAGTTGGTTGACTGAGAAGTCCGCTAATGGTGTGAAGCATGAAAACACGAGTAAAAGTATTCCTACTTTTAGGCCTTTAACAACCTCACAACCATCTAAAACTGTGAAAGCTGGATGAATAGGAATTAAAGGCGTCATAGTACATTGATTCTGGAGGCTATAATGTAGTTATATATAAACTAGAGACGATCGCCCCCTCAATGTGGTTTATAATAGTCTCTGTAGATTTGTTTTGAGGTGTCCTTTTAGAACCCGTCATTGTTATATGTATGATTAACTAAATTGGTCAAAACAAATAAATCTTGAAGACAGTTACACTGGCTGCAATTGTTTTTTAAACAATTTTTAAAAATGATCTTTCTTAAAACATTTTAATTCCATATAAAGTGGGGTCCAAAAGTACTGTGGTTGTCATATAGTCTAAGGCATATAACGCATTATGTCTTCAGGTAGTCTGTCCATTCACCCCTCTGTTCATCCGTTCTCATGAAGCCTATTGATTTAAATCATTTTAAAACATTTTTGAACTACTAATGTAGTTCATCTCTGTAAGACCCTTTGGATCACCAAGTGAACTACCGTGCACCAAGCTGCTTACTGGGATTTGTTGATAATTAACAACAATAGGAGATACCAAACTTACCCTTCATCTGAGACAATAACCTTTTACATTTCTAGTTTCTTTCAAACTTAAATCAGGGCTTACCATAACTTGAAACAATTTTAATAAGTTGCCTTATCCTAACCATTATCAAACCATATTTCTGTCATAGTACATGCATTTTTCTATACTTAAACATCTGGAGGGAGAAAAATGAAAGCTCCCTCCAGACTTTATCCGTGGAAATGACAACCTGAAGAAGTATGCCGCAAACTAACCTGTTAATTTTTGTTTTTTTGGTAGCAAACACTTGGAGTATCGTAGTCTTGGTGCAAACACCTCCCTCTCCACCTACCAGTTGATTTTAGCTTCCCTTAAGGCCAGCATGTTTGACAGTAGCTGTGGTATCTCCACACCTGCCTGAGCTGAGTGAGGAGGAATTGAGATCGAAACATTATCACCACTGGTCTGTGCTCTGGAAGTGTTTCAGAAATTCTTTATTATAAAAAGACTTTTAAGCAGGTAACTAAGGCAGACATTTAAAACAAGGAAATATCTTAAAACAGAAAAGAAAGTACAAAACTTTGTACAAACTAAGCCAATACCCAAGTACTGACAGTGTCGCTGTCCATGGTGCTGAAGTTTTTGTGTTGCCCCCTCAATGTCAGACAGTCCTTCTTTTTGTGTCCTGCTGCTCAATGAACAAAGACAGACAAGGATCACTTCACTAAATAGATCTATCAAAACTAAACACACCTATAAAATTAAGTTGAAGACCTGAAGTTCAATGTGGAACCCAGAATAATTTTGCAATTATTTAAAACTTTAGGACTTCAAAAATGATCTTTTGGATATTGTTCCACCATCTTTTAAGTGCTGAACACATCAAAAGTATATGTAGAAAGAAGGTACCTTTCTGTTCACATCTCCAGCAGGAGTCTACTGGTATTAATTTCCATTTACATAATTGCTATGGTGTCTGATCCCGTCTGTGTATTACTTTCACTTGGCTAAACTTATTATCCATATCTTCTACTGATGTTACCCAAAAATTATTTCCAATCCCCAGGACGTACAGAATGTCCAACCAGGTTTCCCTATGATTAAGTGTCTACTGTCACATAGACTATTTGGGAGGAAGTGAGGAAAAGTGAATGAAAGTGAATAAAAAAATGCGGTAGAAGAGAATTCGGAACTTTTTTTGCTGAGACCATAAATTTCCTTCCAGCTAATCACAAAAAAAAAAAAAAGTTTAGTCATCATGTTTCTGAATTGGAAAACAGCATTAAATAGCATCCAACAGTTCAACAAATGAGGAAACTGTCATAACAGAGATCTGAACCATAAATGGCCATTGGTAACACTTTTCCTTTACAACATTTTTCAATAGAATGTTTACTTTTTGTCATCATAAGATTAAATGGGACATTTTGCAAAAGATATTGACATTTTGTCAACTGTGACGTTTGTGTTATGTATTGTGTGGTATTATAGTCCCTTCCACATAAAATATTCAGTCAAAAATCTCAAACACGCGTCTCCCAGTACTGAGACAGTTGGCAAGAGGTGGCACTTAAATCTGTTTCTGGGTCAACAAGGAAAGAAAGAGGCTTTTTAAGGTAAAAGAAATTTGCTCAGTGTGTACCCAGTGTTTTTATGTCAGTGTCACTGAACTTCATGTCAGTCAGCCAGCACCCATGGGGAAGAAGAGAAGGTCGCTTGTTGCTTTGCACTCAAATATGTCAACATGTTGTCACATCCATCTATACGATCACATCCAAGGCTTTTTTATTTTACAGGCGGTCTGATCAGCTGCCCTGGGACAGCAGTTTTTGTTTTAAAACAGTTAAATACAGGTGAATTTAAAAAAATGACATACATTGCAATTGGTGGTTAAAAGAGTTACTGAACACTCACAAAATTTCAAATCATTAGGCTTCCAGTCACATAATGGTCTATGTGCTGCTTTTCACCGAAATAAGAATGACATTTTAGGGAAAATATCAAATACTGTAAATGTTTTGTCAAATTTTAGCAGTAGAAACCATCAGAAGCACAAAATGTCAGCCATTAGCAGCTTAAGCTCTGCATGTATTATCTATCAAAAACCCAAACTGATCAAACTTATGTCCTAAAACTTAAATTGTCAAACAATCAGCCAGACAAAACAACTCAGCTTTGAAAAATAAACCAACATCTTTTATTTGGTGAGTGGTATACATCACTATATGCGCTAAAGGCAGGTCTATGCACAGTTATAACTTCTTTGCTCTACATATTGAATAGTATAAAGTGATTATATGCATCTGTGTCCATTCAAAATGTGTTCCCCTTCCTTTTTCTCTTGTATCATGGTTTTATCATCAAATGACCACATTTGGATTCTCTAATACAACTCAGTCAGCACTTAGATCATGATTGCACCATTGAAAATTAATGGGACAACGGTTAAATTGAATTTAATATAACAAATGTTCTGTTGAAACTTGACCCAAATTATTTCCCCATGTGTAATCAATAGTTCCATTGTAATTAAATGCAGCTATTGTTCTACTAAAGGTAGATGGGATAATACAATTTTTTTATAAAGCACTGATTCTACTGAAAGCCAATAGTGCTGGAGTTTTGTAATGGAAGTTGATGGAACTATTGGTCGGTGAAAATTCATCAGAATGCAATCACAGATGTTCCATTTGAATTAACTGGACAAATGCTTCACTAGATACACTGAAAATAAAATTAATGTATAAAAACAAATGTTGTTCCATTGACGTTCAACGGGTCAAATATTAAACTGAAAGTTAATGGGATAAATTTCAGGGAAAATATTTCCATTAAAAATTAAAAGAACTACAGTTTCCTTGAAAATAATTTGAAAAATATTGCACTGAAATTCCTACAAAGCAGTTATTAGACTGAACGCTAATGAAAATTAATTTTAAGTGCTCCATTGAAAGTTAATGGAACAATTTTCATTAATTGGGCAAAGCCTAGGTGATTGCAAAATGGTTCTATTGTAAGTTTGATCTTGAAACAATATCTGACAAACTTTCCAATTTTCTACAAGTGTTGTCTTATTAAAAGTAAATGGGGCCATGGTTCAGGTTAAGTAGTACAACTGGTCCCAAAGCAGTGATTCCACTCAAAGCTAATGGTGCTAGCATTCATGTAAGATTAATTGGAAAAGTGGAAGTAAATGCTGTTCTGTTTATATTCAACAGGTCAAATTTGTAACTAAAGGTTGATGGGACAGATTCCTTATAAAACTTTTTCATTTGTTTTCATTGAAAGTTAATGGAACAACATTGATTTTTAGAAAGAAAGTAAATGTGCTACTTCTGCTTATATTTACTTTTACCAGTTGCCATCTTCAAATACTGATTGACCAAACCTCATGTGGACACGCATGTTACTCAGTGCGGGCCACAGAGTCTTTGGGCCAGAATCTTTAGTGATTAGTATTGTGTATATATACTGTATATATACAGTGTAAACATGTACTGTGTGGATGGATAGATAGATATCCACATTGGAGAACACATCATTGTTGGTTCATTTGACTTTGATTGTCCTTTGGATTAATACTGTCGTATAGTTGTGGCGTTTTTGGAATGGGCGGTTTCATGAGGATGAGTTGAGGTATTCACTCGAGCACAGGCCCCTCCTCAAAGTGGCTGCAGAAAAAAACAGGAGAGAAAGTGGACAGAGAAGAAGAGGTGTTATTGATCTAGTACAACTGACAATCCTGCTGGTTCTGAGATAGTAAAATACAGTATTCCCATTCTCAAATTAACTCATTTAGAATTGAGTTTCTACTTTTGTGAGGAAAAATTTATTTGAGTTTTAGATCTTGAAATTAGGACATTTCTTAAAAGTGAAGGTATTTCTGCTGGTCCTCAATTCTCTGAAGAAGACTTAAGACTTAATGTTACTATTAGGTTAAGGTTATAGTGTATGTCAATATGTCAATGAGGACCACACTTCTAACAGTACAAACATTTGTGCATAAGTGTGCGTGTCAGCACCTACCAGCTGAAAGTTGTTTAGGAGGTGATCTACGTTGATATCATCATAGCTCTCCTGGAAAGTGTTGGGTTCGTCCCTGGACTCCTCTGGGCCGCTGGTTCCAGGATCTTCTAGGCTGTGTGCATATGAATACATATGAATACTTTTTTGTTCCATAACATTATATTTATACAAATTTTTGAAAGGCACAATCAGGGAAAAGATCACAGAAATTATAAAGCAAGCCAATTTGTGCTTTAGTATCTGCCTTGAAAAAGTTAATCTTAATAAATACAATTTGTGGTTAAGGAGACCGTTTTAAAATCAGCTGAACTGGTTGAGCTTTATAAAGCCAGGGGTGAGATTCCAGCATACCAGTCAGCTGATTTAGCTTTGTCATTTGTCGTTTGTCATTTATCCATTAAAACTGTTCGTCCAGTTCATCCATTTGAGCGTAGAGGTAGGCCAAAAGTAGATCTACTCTGCCATTTTTAAAAAGCTGTGCACAATGTTCTTGTTATCATTTAAACTCGTAATTTGTTTGGTAATCTAGTTTCCAACCGTGGGGATCATTAGATTCTCAGGAAACAGCCACCATCAAATTTGAGTGGTAAAGTCAAAGTAAAGGCTGCTACTGTACATACTGGTTCATCGGAGATCAGTAGCTTTACAGAATTACATTGAAAGACTTAACCTCTTTTAAATGAGAACATTGAGCTCAAGACATTCAGGTTAGAGGCAAAAGATATGGAATAATCAGTTATGTCAAATGATGCCTGAGCTGTTTTCTTACATTTTTACATTTATCTAAGGTGGAGCTGAAGTTATTCACCTCCACAGTCAGATTATGGTAGAGAATGAAACTGAGGTGGAGACGGTGCAGGACTGATTCCTACCTTCTCTTTCCTGTTAAGACTGAGTTCAGGTATTTCTTGACGGCCATCTGTTTGCGGAACCGGCTGTAATTGTCTGTAAAGATGGCGTCTGAGTGACGCTTCACTGGCTCGTCCATCAGCTCATCACTGGACACAAGAGAGATCATGAAAGAAACAAAGAGACAAATGAATGAATCAGAGCATCACCACAGTTCAGAGGCCAGTGGGCGTCAATACAAAGTCAGTGCAGCTCAGGATCTGTGATTCATGGTGTGTTTTCTTTGTGTGTTTGTGTGAGTCCCTCCTGGCTGTATAACAAACATGTAATGACACAGTAATGGCATGAATTAACCTTTAAAAATGTTTAGTCGATTACAAAATGCATCATCAAGCAGCACGGGTCCTTTCATTGTAAATGTCAGTAGGTCCTCTCTGTCCAACATGCAAACATTAAAGAAAAAAGTTCACTCCTCTACATTATACACTCAAACATGATGAAGTCTCATCTTTAAATTTAAACTTACAAAATGTGGTTTTAACAAGGAATATGAAAAACTTTCATACAATTTGTGTTTCACTTGATTCACACGACTAAAGGAAGACACAAATACTACTGATGAAATGTGGGAAATAAAACTTTCTGATATTTGCTTTTGTTGAGAACGTCATTCATCTTTTGGGCTGTTTTTCAAGCTCATTTCCGAATTATGTATTTTGATAGAAAACATGCTGACTTCAACTTAACAGCCAAAAACCCTTGAAAGAGTAATGGATGCACAGGTGTTTTCTTTCATAACTAAAGCTCTGTGTTTTTGCTAGGTGACAGGGTGACATACTTCTGGAACTTAAGACTTAAGACTTCTACATCTATTTACATTTACACTTATTTTCTAGCTTTTCCTAACTGTCCATTACAAAAAAAAGGCTCCACGTTCACTGTGGCTGTGACACAGACAATCTACAGACATTTTGTTCTCAGAATTACTTTTTTTCTTTAATAAAGAATCTACTATAGCGAATTCCTTGTGGATTCAACATTCAGAAAAGTGAATTTAAAGTTTTATACACCTGAAACCAGCTTTTAGAAATCCTTTGGTCTCAGATTTCACGATTTTAAATTGGGATTATGACAAATCAGCCAATAAATAAACCCAACTCTAGGTTTTCCTTTCACTCGCTATTCAAAAGCGAAATTCAGCCTCCCAGTGCCTGCCTGCCTGCCTGCCAGCCTGCCTGCCTGCCTGCCTGCCTGCCTGCCTGCCTGCCTGCCTGCCTGCCTGCCTGCCTGCCTGCCTGCTTGCCTGCAGCTCTCGGCTCTCCGGTGCGCTCCGGGCGGGAAGGTCACCTACCTGACCCGCTTTCCGATCAGAGACTCCAGGTACCTCCGCGCTGATAGCTGTCCCAGGAGTTTGCTGTATCCGCTGGTGAACAGACCGTCTGCGTGTCTCGTCGGTCTGCACAGCATTAAAGGACAGTTTCATTAAAGTCGAAACACATTAAAATACCAACATATGCAAAATGGACGAGCACCAGCTCCAGTTCTAAGACTGTACTGGTTATAATGGTCTAAACTAAGCGACCACTGCGAAGGTTTTCCTTTTGATTTCTCTCTAAAACTACAGCAGCCATTATACTGATACAAAAGAGAAATGTACAGTCAGCATATGTGTCATCAAAATGATTTCTGGTTTCACTCCTCACATGTACCAACATGTGTGAAGCATAACCCTTCAAGAGTTACATCCCAGCATGTATAAGCCCTGTGAGAAGACAGATGATGTCATATGAGGCCGATATCAGCCAAGATCAGAATATATCCCTTTATTTACAGACTCATTATGAATTATTTTAAATATTACAGACATATTAAAGCAAGTGCAAGTGATTCACCTTGTTTTTCTCTGTTCACCTGGAAACAATAGTCTTTCTGAGTCATGCATTTAATCTACTTTGGCATCAACAACATAGTGCCAATATCTGAAATGATCTCTGACATTAGTGAAGACAACGTCTTGACGTGCCTAAAAATTAATTCTAATTCATCCACAAGGTGTTTTAGTTGGAAAGAACACAGGTTTCCTCTCACCTCATGGATGTGTATGGCAGACTCAGAGTCCGGGAGTACAACACACTGCACAGGGCTATTAAGAGAAGCAGCTGGGGGCCGGTTCGTTGTAACATCGCTTTACACCTGAGGATGGAAACGAGAAAATGAGTGCGCCAGGTCGTTTCCAACCAGTCCACCGACGAAAACATCGTGCACTATCCTCTCTTCATTACCCCGTAAGTTTAGTTTATCTTGAACAGTCAGGTCTAACAAGTAGTTATTCGCTTACAGCAAAATAAGCAAAAGAAGAATAGTTTATCCACGAGGAGCCGTTTGAACTGATCTTAGTGAAAACATCTGATATTGATTTTTGACCAAAGAAAATAACTGGAATCCAATGTGTAATTACGCACACCCCGGGCACTATCCACGACTAAATATTTTATCACACCCCCTGGACACTGCAGCTCTGTCAACACAAACAAATTTAACGTATATAAATGCTATAAATGCTTTTCACAAAAAGGTGGACGAAACGAAATCTAAAAATCTCCTCTGATCATTTTAGTTTTTAACCAATTCAGTTCTCCGACTCCTCACTTACTATTTGTCATGTGTCAAGGAACAAAACATAAAGTTTTAGCCATGAAGGACTGCCATTAATCGTGATTTTGACAGAGGCAAAAAAATAAACTAGCGGACTCCCATGCGTAATTACGCAGAGAGTAGCGATCATTAAACATCAGATCACATCGCGGAGACGCTGTAATTCTGTTGCCGCCACAAACCACAAACCAAATTCACTGCGTGGAGCCGCTGCTTAAATTACAAAGAACAATTTATACGATGTAAAACTCAACAACACGCACTTGGAAAGATTTATCCAAACCCTGGCTGGAGCGCGCAAAAAGACCAAAAACACAAGTTTAAAATGACCAAAAAACGGAGACCACCGAGGACGCACTGTCTCACAGTAACTCTAAAATAATGTCTATGTAAATATGAAATCTTACATGTACTCTAGAGAAAGTTGTCTGCGTTTGGTTCTTTCGCTCTCCAAGGTCCTGGTCTTAAGCCGGCGCTGTATGTCCACTAGGTTGATGCGGTGCTTCCTTGCTCTGTCTTTCTGCTAGCCTTCAGCTCTGCTCCCGTTTTATACACCTGGATGTTTCTCATGGAGCAGGAGGGGACATTCAATCAGGGGCCTGAGACGTCAGTAGGTTTCTGCTTCCGTCATCGGTCGGAACCAAACAGACCTATGGTGAAATTAGTGTGGAGTTTTTTTTTCATTTTCTTCCAATTAATCGTAGGAATAACTAACTTATATGCCAGGGCTGATGCCGTTGACTCATCTGATGATTTTCCCTCCTCTCCCATCGCAATGCAGGTCAGCTGCTTCAGGGAGGCAGGAAGGGAGAAATAAGAAATTGGACAGGAAATCTAAAGTGAGAAGATGTGAGTCTTGAGGTTAATGTCAAAGTTTTCTGCAGCTCTGTTATACAAGATAGAAGAAGAAGAAAGAAAAGAGAGAAGAAAAAGCAGAGGGTATAGGTCAAGTCTGCACAAACCACCACTAAAATGACATAAAATCAGAGCAGCTTTATCCTTTCAAACAGCATCAGAGGGATTTTAGAAACAAAATATTCATATCTATATATGAAATAAATATCCATGCCAGTTTCCCCTTACATGTACCAAGGTTTTAGGCACCCTTAGGTTACTTTTGTTCCATGAAGTAAAGGTGATTAACCTTAAGAAATATTTTATCCCTTATTAATTTATTTTATTAATGTAAATACTGTTCACAAGGCCGGTGATGGAGATAAAAAAACACAGACAAGTTAGTGAATGGGTTTTGAAGCTTTGCAATAACTCAGCTTACACGTAGTTTGTGCAAAATGTTTTCCATGATATTTGATATTTTCATTGTATAACAAGCTTTTGTTTTCATCTCAATGGCATAGCAGTGATTGTGAATTATGGAAGAAAAACTGGCATATAGGCACCTGTGTTGATGTTTACACTGTCAGAGTCACATATACTGATGTTTGCACTGTGGGTAAATCTATAAAATATGAGCTGGAAAGGTTCGATCTGACTTTTTCCCTAAGAATCGCCTTTTCAGTGTCTCTGAGTTTTACGTTGTTCTCCTTTCATTCAATTCTCGGTATGTAAAATATTTAATTTACAGTACAATGTCTGAGAACTGAGCTCTGCTCAAAGCATATCTTACAATATCATACACTGTCATACCGTACTACAAAAATCATTATAAAAAAAACTTTTTAAAAAACGTCAGATGTTTCATTTGGGAAATGTTTTAATTCTGAGAAGTCAATACAGTCAGGTTCTCTTCTTCTAATGAGTTCACTGTCAAAATGCTTTCCATTTCCTCATCAGGGTAAATTGAACAGTGAAAAGTGTTACACCACTGTGTCTTTCTTTCGGCCCACATCTGTTAGAGATCTTTCCAGTCGACACTTGACTGGAGATAAGTTGTCAGCAAAACATCAGTAGGCTGTTTATCAGAGTGAAAATGTGCAGTAATCAGTTAGAAATAAATCTGAAACACAAAATATCAGTTGTATGGTACATAGTACAAATCTTAAAGAATTAAAGTAAAACAGTCCAGCCTGTGATATTAAAATCACAAAGTAAAGAGCCAAGACTGTTGCCACTGTCTTAAGTTACGTTTTTGTTAAGGTTTGATTTTGATTGACCTTGAGTTATCAAACTCAGTGGACACAGAATACAATGCTTTTTCACGGGAGATTTTCTGGAAAGTCATTGAGTATTATAGGACCGCAGTTTGAATCATCCTGATTCTTGTCATAAAGAATATATACTGTGTTTTATGCAAGGTATCGGACTGAAAAAGATATTTCCAAGCATAATTTGATGCCTTAAACATTTCCTTTTTTTTTTATCTCATACATTGTCCTGCCATGACACAAATACTTAATTCCATGACAATGTTATCAGAATCCTGCTGCTGCCATTTGTTTACCTCCACAGCAGTGAAGGCTGAGCACCACAGATGGTGCTGAAGACTGAATAAAAACACAAGGATCTTGCAGATTACCACTTTAAATAAATACAATAACATTTTAGAGGGTGTTTGCAAGATACTGCCACTGTTTTCTATTTCAGGTTGTTCTGGGCTTTTAACACCACGCAGGGCTGAAGTGTTTCTGAATCCACCCACAGTGTCCCTGATGAGGCTGATCTGCTTTGCCGGAATGGCACATGAATTAGCCATGACCATCCATCCATCCATCCATCCATCCATCCATCCATCCATCCATATACCATCCATCCATCCATCCATATACCATCCATCCATCCATCCATCCATCCATCTAAATGAGTGTGAACAATTTAGCCGGTATCACTGGTGACAAAAACATGATTGGCTTAGACATGACTTACAGAGAGACAGAGAGCAGAGGAGAGACTGCAGAGGTGACAGAGCAAAGAGATGAAGAGAAAAACAGTGAGAAAACTAAAATGAAAGAGGTTATAGCAATGTTTAATTAAAGGGATAAACAGTTACTGTCTTTAAATTATTCATTTGAATTTAAATCACGTTGAAGTAGCCATGGACATGTAAGCATAAATACAAGCAATAGCTGTAATAGATTAAACAGTTAATTGTATGAGGTTTCAAGTGATATGACTTTTGTTGATATATTTATAAACTGATGAAGAATATTTTATTGATATGTAATATTGGAACTGTGATATTACTTTAACACCTGAGATGCAACAAACTCAGGATTTCAGTTTTCCCTAACATCTTTTGTCTTCTTCCTCAGTGTGTGTGTCTGTGTGTGGGTTTGTTTTTGTTTTCCTGGTAGGTATTTTAACCTGAATGCACGCTAACCCACAAAGACACGTGCAACCTTGGCGATAAAAATTATAATTGCAGATAATTGCACCGCAAAAGATGTGTATGTGTGTGTGTGTGTGTGTGTGTGTGTGTGTGTGTGCGTGTGTGTGTACACGTGCATGTGTGTGTGTGTGTGTGTGTACACGTGCATGTGTGTGTGTGTGTGTGTGTGTGTGCGTGTGTGTGCACGTGCATGTGTGTGTGCCAGGTGATCATGGTGCAGAGGATTGTTTGTGGTACCAGCTTTCTGTGGCACCTGGAAGTTTCGTGACATCTTGATTGATTTACATTCGTCACTCCATAAACTTTAATAATAATTACTTCATATTATATGTTATACTCTGATTAATGTGGCCACTTAATTCTCCATGTTGTAATCCTGCTGATGGTATAGTATCATGTCGTGTACCTCTCCCCTGTTGCTCTCTTGAGGTTTTTTGTCCCCTTACACGGACAGTATGTAATCCTCTGCAGCTGCTTTCAATCAAAACTTGAAAAAAGAGGGAGTTTGGTGACATCTGGAAGTTTGACGTACAGTGGGATCATGGGAGTTGTTGTCTTCATCACCATTGCCGTCAGCTATTCCCAACGGGCACAAGACATGTGAGAGGGGCTGTGAGCTGAGCTGCTGCTAACGTTTGCTCAGCTTGTTTCTCTGTTAACATATTTTTTTTACACATTTTTATGCAGAAATGTTACATATTACACCTTTAATGGCATTTTTGTGAACTTATTCCATAGATGAATCAAGGGTCTGTGGATAGAGGCTGTCACACATCGTAAAGCCCTCTGAGATAAATTTGTGACTTTGGGCAAAAGAAAAAACCTGTTCACTCTGAAACACAGTAGGACTTTAAATTAAGTATTTATAAAGTCAAATTTATAAATGTCATCATCAACTTCATATCTGCAAAGAAAGATGACACTTCTGGATTATATCTGACATTTAAAGCAAACGGTTTCACATTTGCTTTTGCTGGGCAAAATAAATCTGTCCTCTCAAGAAGTTTTGGTTCTGTTTATTCTGCTCATGTTATTGATTCTATGTATTAAAGCTGCTCTAATCAATATTTCTATATTTAAAATAAATCAAATTACTATGTGTAATGTAAAATTTGTTGGCAATAATGAACCAGCAGAAAATTATCATCAAATCTGCAGCTTCCTTATGTCCAGAGGAGACTAAAACAGAGCCAAAAGGAATAACATTCATCAGGTGGACAGTACATGACTAAACATGAACGATAATGTGGCTCTGTATTAATGGTAAGAGTTTAATGTTTTGTTTATTTCAGATTCATTCATTATTCATTTTTAAACCTGGTTTGACCTTTACCTGAGAGACTTAAAATGCAACACACAGAATATTCAGTATTGTATTACAGAAATATTAATGTACTGGCACAATATGATTTCACACTCTGTGCTTATCACTGGAGATCAACTTTAAAGGGTCAGGTCACTCAAATCAAAAAAAAAAGGAGATAAATTAAATTTTGTGCTCGCAGCAATGAAAACCATTCTGTAGAATTTTTTAAAGTAATGTGAGCTTTATGATGAGATACATGAAAACAAAGTGTGAGCCAGCATCTTCTGGAAGATATGATTCATTTTTGCTTGCACTTGTGGTTGCGTACCTGTGGATGATCACAAATTTCATTTACCTCTACATCATGACAACAGAGTGTCTGGCCTTCGTGGGTCGTTGATATCTCCTCCCAGTCAGCAGATGACCACCCCC